>NC_069796.1:12785000-12972500 GCF_027406575.1 Nycticebus coucang
CTGCCTGTGAGGTTCACAGCAATTTTCCCAGCTCTGTGATCATGGATGATTTCAAATTCACCAATGTAACCATGCTTCAGCATCACAGTTAGAAAGCGGACAATGACTTTGGAGCACGTTTGCCTCTCTTTTCGGCATTGTTGAACAAGCTGCCCTCCTCTTCAGCCATCTACACTGAGAATCACATAATCCCTTAACTCTGGAAGGGACCTCGGGGATCAGATCCTTATTCACAGCATAAAAAATTCGGTCCTGGTAGAGGTGGGAGGAATGGTTCAACTCAGAGCACCAAAGTCAAGCAGCTAGAGGCCCCTGCCCCACTCCCAAACTGCTCCTGAGGACACAGAGCAGCCCACGGCACACAAGCACTGTCGGATTCTGTGGGTGCTCATTCAACTAGGGGACTTAGAAGCCGAGTGACATCTGTGTCATTTACAGATCATTTAGAAATAGCCTTAGTGTCACAGTAATAATAGGGTCCACGACATATGGGTTTAACTGTATAGAAAGCCAGCTAACTTCCGATCTTTTCTCCGGAGTGGTAACGCAGGGTCTGGGTAAACACGGCAGACTCATCACCCACTTACACTCACCTCTCCTTCCCAAGAACCACTAACATAACAACAAAGAAACAAAGAACTAGACGATGGTGGAGAATGAGAGAAGAGGGAAGATGGTAGAGGGTGATTTCAACAAACTTTGGGAAGACCACGCGGACAGAACGGTGCCTGATCTAACTTCCTGAACTCTGCTGTCACCTAAAGAACCTGCAGAACAGACACCAGAAAAACACTTTGCTGTCACAGAAATCTAAAGCAACTCAGCTTCGGAGAGACCACGTGCCGCAGAAGACGGGAGTGAGACATGAGACTGGAAACTAGTTTAGAGTTTCATTTAGACTTCAAAGAACTCAAGGAAATCAACAAGAGCAAACAACCCCATTAAAAACTGGGCAAGATGGCTCGGCGCCTGTAGCTCAGTGAGTAGGGTGCCGGCCACATACACTGAGGCTGGCAGGTTCAAGCCCAGCCCAGGCCTACTAAACAACAATGACAACTGCAACCAGAAAATAGCCAGGTGTTGGGGCAGGCGCCTGTAGTCCCAGCTACTCCGGAGGCTGAGGCAAGAGAATCAGGTAAGCCCAAGAGTTAGAGGTTGCTGTGAGCTGTGATGCCACAGCACTCTATGAAGGGCAGCACAGTGAGACTCTGTCTCAATTAAAAAAAAAAAAAATTTGGGCAAGAGATACGAACAGCAACCGAAACTTTTCACATGAGGATAAACAAAAGGCTAAAAACACATGTAAAAACACTCATCATCCCTAATGATCAGAGAAATGCAAATCAAAACCACTCTGAGGTTATCACCTAATCCTAGTGAGACTAGCTGGAATCACAGGTCCCAAACTAACAGATGCCAGCATTGAGTGTGGAGAGAAGGAGCCCTCCTGACTGTGGGTGGGACTGCACATTAGTATAGCCCCTATACTAAAGAAGCATGGAGATGCCTCAAAAAACTAAATGTAGACCTACCATTTGATCCTGCAATCCTATTACTAGCTACTTACACAAAAGAAAAAAAAAAGACATTTTACCATAAGGACACTTGTACTGGAATTTTTATAGCAGCACAATTCACAATTGCAAAGATGTGGAAACAACCCAAGTGCCCATCAACACATGAACGGATTAATAAACTGTGGAATGTGTATGCCATGGAATACTATCCAGCCGTAAAACAACCCTAACAATTTACATGGATTTAGAGAACATTCTCCTAAGCAAACCATCACAAGAATGAAAAAGCAAGCATCTTATATACTCGGTACTAAATTAGAACTAGTAAATTAACAACTGTGTGCTCACATGAGAGAAAAACTCAATTAAATCCAAGTAGGGGAAGGGGGTAAAGGGGTTGGGTAAATTCTCACCCAACAGGGATACTGCACGGGTATACTGCACACTTTCAGGCTGAAGGGCACTACTACAACTCGGACTTTGAACCTCACAAAAGCAAACTATGTAACCTAATTGTATGTATCCCCCTATTAACTGAAATTTTAAAAAAGTAAGTTCCATTGAGAGAGAGATTGGGTCTCCAGGTCTCTGCCTTAACCCTCCACAGGTACAGAGTCAGCATCTCTCCCCCGACCACTTTCCCTAAAGAACAGAGAACTCTGGACAATGTATGTATGAAGGCAACAGACCTTACGCACTACGGGCTTAATTGAAAAGGGAAAAAAAGTATTAAATAGGCCGGGTGCAGTGGCTCATACCTGTAGTCTTACCACTCTGGGAGGATTGCTGGCGGCCAGCCTGAGTAAGAGCAAGACAAGTCTCTACAAAATAGAAAAACTAGCCTCTCATGGTGGTATTTGCCTGCAGTCTCAGCTACTTGAGAGGATTGCTTGAGCCCAGAAGGCTGAGGTTGTAGTGGGCTATGATGATGCCTCTGCACTCCAGCCAGGGCAACAGAGCAAGAGCCTGTCTCCAAAGGGAAAAAAAAAAAAGAAAAGAAATTAAATAAAAGTATGCATTCTGAACCATGGGGCTCCATTGCTCCTTTCCTTTTCCAAAGTTTTGTTCTCCCAAATGTTGGAAGCCAGGCAGACACCTCCAAAGTAGATTAGAGAAGCCTTCTCTGAAAAAGTACACAGACATTTAGATGGCAAACAGTTGCCCACCTGTTGGCTAGGCCAGCTATTCACATAGAGATTCAAATCAGATTTTTCACATTCTTGTAGGAAGGAACAGATGGCCACATATTCAAGGAACTATTCCAACAGAAAAGGGAGAGACTAAATCAAATAACAGTATAAAATGAAAATTCTCTCTCTCATAAACCACACTTAACTTGTTTTCATTGCCTCAACTACCTGATGGTGCTAACCCAATCCTCCGTCATGGTCATCTTTGGTGGTACGCCAATATGCAAATATACCTGGATTCCTTCACACTACTCTGAACTTCAGCAAGATAGTAAATTCTTTCAGAATATCATTTTCCTGCATGTCAGGAGAATGATTGCCAGGCTGAAAGATTGAAATTGGAGGAAAAGCCTTTGGTTGTACGTTACAAGGCATTCATTCTAGTTTAGTCAACCTTTATTCAGCTTACCTGGAGCTTCTTCAATGGTCTGGGTCTCAGACTTCCAGACACCACTCTAGCAGGGGCAGCCAATACATACGCTCACAGAACCAGGATCCCACCCAACGAGAATGTGAAAGGAAGCCCAGAATAAAGGATGACATGAACTGGAACGAAAATTAAACCTTAGCTCAAATTCTTAAAACTATACAAATAGAAGCAGATGTGAATTAGTGAGTGTTAATTGCTTAAAAGAATTTTAAAAACACCTCAGTGACTCTTCAACGAACTGGCTGCACAGAAGACCAACACCTTCCTAGACGGCGGCAGGAGAAGTAGGGTGCCGGGGCACTGCGGGGTCTCGTGTGGACCAGGGCACTGGGCTGGGCTATTTACACACATTGCACAGCCCACGGGGGGTCTCATGTGGACCAGGGCACCTGGCCGGGCTATTTACACACATTGCACAGCCCACTGGGGGTCTCGTGTGGACCAGGGCACTGGGCTGGGCTATTTACACACATTGCACAGCCCACTGGGGGTCTCGTGTGGACCAGGGCACCTAGCTGGGCTATTTACACACATTGCACAGCCTACTGGGGCATCTCGTGTGGACCAGGGCACTGGGCTAGGCTATTTACATACATTGCACAGCCCACTGGGGGGGTCTCGTGTGGACCAGGACACCTGGCTGGGCTATTCACACACATTGCACAGGGTGCCAGGGCACTGGGGGCCTCATGTGGCCCAGGGAACTTGGGGTATTTACACACTTGCACATCCAGAGCGTGGTGCACTGGGTAGAACACAACCACAGACATGGAGCCAGATTGACACAGCTCAGGACTGTCCTGTGCTCCCCACTTTGGGTGCCTCAACAAGCTGTCCTCTTCAATCTCACCAAAAGGAATAGAAAACTGTGTGTGGTGGGAAGCTGAGAATGTGAAGCTGTGACTTCACCGAAGACCAAGAAGAATGAACAAGCCAGGTTCCCTCCTCACTGCGACTGAGACGCCCAGAGATGTGATGGAAGCAACCCACAGGGAGGTGCCAGGAAGGGCAAGTCCAACTACCTATTCCTAAAAGTTTAAGGAAGTCACAGTCTAATAAATTCTGAAACTAACAACAGGCCCTTTGCCTATGTTGCCATCGATATATGCTAGAAGCCCAGGTCTACACCATTATTTTTATTTTTCCTTCTTTCTTTTTTTAACAAGACAGTAACAAGTACTGGCATGATCTAGAATTTTATTGCACCAGCCCTTCTCTGCTAATGCCTCGCCAGCCTATATAACAGAAGATAAAGGCTGGGTGCGGTGGCTCATACCTGTAATCCTAGTATTCTCAGAAGCCAAGTTGGGATGATCCCTTGAGCTCAGGAGTTTGAGACTAGCCTGAGCAAGAGCAAGACCCTGTCTCTACTAAAAACAGAAAACATTAGCTGGGCATCACGGTGGCACATGCTTGTAGTCCCAGCTACTTGGGAGGCGGAGGCAGGAAGACTGGAGTCAAGGAGTTTGAGCCCTACTGTAGTTAGGGTGACAGAGTGAGACCCTGTATGCAAAAAATAAAAGAAGTAAAGAAAAGGCTATTTTATCAAAAGAAACAATTATTAATTCACAGGGAGACAAAGCTTCAGCAGCTATAGAAAATCACTTACGAGAACCAAACCCTGGTTTCTGGAAATCGGAAGTGTTGGCTACACCTACAACCTTTATCCTTCTTCCTGTTTAAAAATTGTCACTGGCTCCCTCTCCCTCCTGAGCTGTCCCAGATCCCAACCTGGCACTCAGGCCTTGGTACTGGGCTCATGGCTCCCTGGGCCCGGCTGTTAGAACTGTCTCCATCCACCCACCTTCGAAACCAAGCAACTCCAGGATGTTTTTCAGTACTCTCAGCATTTTCCTAGCTCTGTCCTTGCTTCAGGCTCTACTGTAACCTTCCTTTGCAGCCGTTACCCATCCAACACTCAGCATGAGCCCGATTCAAAACTGTCCATGGTGCCACGCAAAGGATTAGAACACCATTATTGTAATAGTTCAAAACCTAGTAAGCAGATGCTGGGATCCACTTCTACAGTACAGGCAAAGGAAACACACAAATCTAGCTAAGATACTTTTTTTGCATAGCATATGTGGAAATACCAAAATTATCTAAATCTACCATAATTGATTTTAACAGATCTGGCTTCTATAATAAAAAAATTTCACCTCTAAATATGTACATACTTGTCATGCGAATATCATTGTTGGTCTCAACTGCTGATATATTTTTTGAAAAATGTGAATGATAATCTATATTTTCGTGAAATATAGATGAAATAAATACAGCTATATACTAGTAGGCTTTAACAAGTTTATATGTATGGAATATACTTTGGATCTTACAGTAAGTTACATTTTGAACAAATGGAAGAAATACTCCAAATTATATAATATTTGATATATTCTCTGGAATTAGAGTGAGAATGGGTTTAACATGTGCCCTGAAGTTTAGCCTATACATTACAAAACTTTAGAAGCTTAAAAAAAAAGGCTTTAAATAACATTTCCAAATACAACATTTGGCTACTAGAAGTATCTCTTGTGATAGAAAATTTACTTAGTCTGAAAGATGAAATGTCAGACTCCAAAAGGAAAGAAACCAAATTAGTACAAATCCATATCCCCTCTCCCACTAGAGGAATGATTTCACTCAGTGAGTTTACTGATTTCTATTCTTGGAGGCTGATAGTAAAGACAGCTAAAAAATATCAAGAAATGTTTCCCGGGCGGCACCTGTGGCTCAGTGAGTAGGGCACCGGCCACATATGCCGAGGGTGGCGGGTTCAAACCCAGCCCCTGCCAAACTGCAACAAAAAAATAGCCGGGCGTTGTGGTGGGCGCCTGTAGTCCCAGCTGCTCGGGAGGCTGAGGCAAGAGAATCACATAAGCCCAAGAGTTAGAGGTTGCTGTGAGCCGTGTGACGCCACGGCACTCTACCCAAGGGCGGTACAGTGAGACTCTGTCTCTACAAAAAATAAAAAAAAATAAAAAAAAAAAAAAAAGAAATGTTTCCCTGCAGTCATTAGGAAAACAATGTTGCTTTACTTCTTCCCCCCAAACATGAGATCTATCTATTCTCCCCCAATATACGTGAAACAAAAATCCACCATGACCATAAATTTCTCAAATGGGTGTTTCTCCATTGTTGTTCAACCAGCATTGTTGCCTGCAAGTATGGAAAAATTAATATTGATTAGTTGATGTGGGTTAAAATTTACACAAACCTGCTAGAGCAGTGGTTCTCAACCTGTGGGTTGCAACCCCTTTGTAACAATGAAAATACATCCTGCATATCAGATATTTACAACACGATTCATAACAGTAGCAAAATCGCAGTGATGAAGTAGCAATGAAAATAATTTTATGGTTGGGGGTCCCCACAACATGAGGAACTGTATTAAAGGGTCAGGGCATTAGGAGGCGTTAGGGAGGTTGAGAACCACTATTCTAGAATACATCATCTGGGTACCTCTTGCTTCTGAAAAGCACGTAAAAAGTAATATTTGTTTCTATTAAGATTGAACCCAACCTTGAGGAGCAAATCTCTTACATCCTATCATTTGCTTTCTCTAAGTCATCTGCTTTTATAACCTGATCGAATATTTTAAATTAATCTCCACAAGCCATCGACAACACAACTAGTACGAGAGAAAGGTGTACGGCACAGAATTCGGTCCTTGCCACAGTATCTTTGGAGCAACCAAGGACGCAGGCCAAGAAGTCGTACACCACCAGGATAATAGTCGGTTTGGCATCTAGTATAAGAAATAAAATTCCTGGTGGTTAATTTTGAAACTGTGTTATCACCCTACAACCTTCCTAGGGGACGTTCCGTGTCTCAGTTTTAGTAAACGGAAGTCTGACAAAGCCTCATACATTTATTCCCTTTATACGATGGAAAATCCCAAGGAATCCAAGCCATAAAGAACTCTTGCTGAGACAATTTAAAACCCATTCAATCACAGCAACTGCCACTTTGACAGGAAAAAAGTCACCAGGAGTAAGGGCCAACATTATAATCAACAGCTAATGGGATCAGAAAATGTGCGGCTGTCTGGGCGTCATGTGACACCAAGGCCAAGGAGAACTGTGTACTTCAGAGGTTTGAGAGAAAGATCTTGTTATAAAGGCCTTGAGATAAGGTCCTGGCCAAAGGCATTTCCCAAGGGGAACATAGGGAACAGAAAAGAATAAAGTCTTGGTAGAAAAGAGAGACAATTAGATTCAGTTGTAGAAGATGGCTTTCTAGCAGAAGATTCCATAAACAATGGAAAGAAAAGAGCATTCAGCCAAAATTTGAAGACCCGTCTCAACGACTCAGATTCTAGAATAGGGTTCTAGAGACAGTTAAAACATGTTTTCACTTGCTTGTCCCTGATCAGATTTAGTACAATGAGATCCCTACCCACTGAAATGTTCTCTAAGTTGGTAAGTTTAAAAATTCATTCTTCCAAAAGCAATTTCTCATAAAAAGTTAAATCTCATCTTGATTTAGAGAAAGTGGAAAAGCTTTTCTAGTAGAAAGGGGGCAGTGATGTTATACTGTGAAACATAAGGGAGGGAATTCAGTTATGTCTTCCAGATTTGGGGATGGGGGTGAGCAGAAGGAAAGGGTGGGTTTAATGTTCCAGGTAGAAAGCCAAGTGACTACTTTGGTAAATGCCTCTTTATCCACCAGCTCAAGCAGGAATTTGAAGGCTCAGAAAGAAGGCACAGATAATCCTACTTTAGACACAGACAGAGGCCATGATGAGTAAATGAATCTTAAGAAAGGATAGTGACATTTGTCTCCAGTTGTTTATTTATTTATGGGAGCTGTCTCATCACTTTCTATGATTGCAGTTAAAAAACCCAAGAAATCCCCCCCTCCCCCTTTTTCTAAAGTCAGAGTCTCGCTTGCTGCCCAGGCTAAAGTGCCATGAAGTCTAGCTCACAGCAACCTCAGATTCCTGGGGTCAAGCAATCCTCCTGCTTCAGCCTCCCCAGTAGCTGGGACTACAGCGCCTGTCACAATACCAGGCTAATTTTTCCATTTTTAGTAGAGATGGGGTCTCACTCTTGCTCAGGCTGGTGTTGAACTCCTAAGCTCAAGGGATCCTCCTGCCTCAGCCTCCCAGGGTACTAGGATTACAGGTGTGAGCTACCATGCTTGGCCAAGAAAAAATAATTGTACTTTATTTTGTGAACTATATCCTGTCTTAAGATACGTTTTGCTTCTCTAAGGCCCTCTACTTCCCTGCTTAATCGTAACAGGGAAGGAGGGAGGCTGCAAAGTGAAATGGCTCTAAATCACTGGTGTCATTCATATAACTTATGTTTAGGACCTGAAAATGGCTTCAGAGAACACAGACCTGACCCTTCCAGATTTAACTGAAGCCCAAAGAAATCAGGAGGCCGTCTTCACTCAGGCTACACTGTTCAACCCATCACAGAGTCTGTTCTTTCCATCTTTGTCCTCAAATCGTTTGTACAAAGGAAGCTGCTGGACACCTGGACACGGGAAAGGTCAAGTCTTAAGACATGACCTGTGCCCTGGAGCAGTTTACAAACTGCTGAGGAAGATGAAGCTTATACTTGAAAACACAAGTGATAAGATGACTAGCAAAAAAACCCTACATGAATCCAGAAGAGGGAGATTTGCCAAGGGCAGGGGCAACTGAGGAAGGCTTTCTGAAGGTGGGGGGCCTTCTGTGGAAAAAGAAGTAGCCCAGAGCTGAAGACCACGCCAAGCCAGGGAGGGAGCTGGCGGCATGGCCCCCTCCCTGGCCCAAAGACACATTCTGGAAGGCTCATGTAGATGTAAGCAAACAGACAGCAAGGTAAACGGGGGTGAGAGGGAAGGAGGTAAATGACGGAGTTCTTCCAGGGCCAAGCCAAGGAATTTGGACTTATTTTCCAGACAATTGCTAAAGATTTCTGTGGGCAGAAATTTCTTCAGATAGGAATTTTAGTAGAAATAAAAATGGTGCGCGGAAGGCAGGACAGCTCTGAAGGTGCGGTAGCAGGCTGAAGACAGACCGGAGGCTGGAGGCAGCGGCTCGGCAGCCCAGCCATGGGAGGACGTGGCTGGTACACACAGGAAGAACAGGTGTGAGGAGGAATGTTCTAGAGCAGTGGTTCTCAACCTTCCTAACGCCTCCTAATGCCTCGACCCTTTAATACAGTTCCTCATGTTGTGGTGAGCCCCAACTGTAAAATTATTTTTGTTGCTACTTCGTGACTATAATCTTGCCACTGTTATGAATCATGATGTAAATAGCTGATATGCAGGATGTATTTTCATTGTTACAAAGGGGTCATGACCCACAGGTTGAGAACCGCTGTTGTAAAGGAAAGGTCAGTGGGATGCGGCCGTCAGTTGGATGTGGAGGACTCAAGGCTCTGACTCAGGTGTAGACCTCAGGGTAATGACCAGAGGGGGATGTCAGGAGCACCGAACAGGTGGCGACAGGCTGGGTTCCCTTTGCAGACTCCGGATGCAGTTAGAAACCAGATGCTGAGCTAAGGCTCTGGGGAGACACCAGGGAGCACAGTGTTGGCAGTCACCCAGAACTGACAGCCATGCTCTGAAGGCGAATGAGCCGTCTAAAGAGTCCCAGAACTCAGCCTGGGGTACACCCACAGCTAAGGGGCTGGATGAGGCAGAAGTTGGGAAGGGGGCAGAGAAGAAAAAGCCTAAGAGGCTAAGAATAAAGGCAGTGTGGAAAGAGAGGTGGGAGGGAGCGTCTTGATCTGTAGTACAGTATTAAATGCCCCAGGAATCAAATGAATACCAGAAAAACACACTGGATGAAGAGATCCTATCAGGGGCATCAGAGCCAGCACAATGTCAATGTTACCACGTCTCCACTGCCTTACTGCCTGAGTAAATATAAAATACATTTTATATCTAAGTAAAGTGGATACCGGCTGAGAATCCCACATCCAAAAATCCCAAATCCGAAATGCTTCTGGCCCCAAGCATTTTGGATAAGAAAGAGTCAACCAGTATATGAAGTGAGCATAAGAAACTGGGTACTTCCTGAGTTTCCTTAGTGTGGAAACCCTGCTGACCTAAATGCTAAAAGGGGTGAAGGTCAAGTATGGGTGGTCCAACACATTTACCAAGATGGGTTGTGAACAGCAAAGTGATTTCTACCCTCCTGTCCCACAGTGACAGTGCAGTTCAGATATAAAAACCTTCTTTACCAGCCAGGCGTGGGGATGGGCACCTGCCATGCCAGCTATTAGGGAGGCTGAGGCAGGAGGATCGCTTGAGCCCAGGAGTTTGAGGTTGCTGTGAGCTATGATGACACCACTACACTCTAGCCTGGGCAACAGAGTGAGACTAAAAAAAAAAAAAAAAAGAAAATAGTTGTTTATAGCAAGACCAAGACAGAACGGTGAGTGTTCTCTCTGGTTCTTACTGGGCTCACACATTCTCTCTCAACATCTGATTGGATCCCACACTCCTTGGACTCAGAAAGGAATGAATGAACTGGAGTGGAGTAGACAGATGTCAGTCACAACAAGATCAAGATCCATGAAGAACCAGAAAAAACAGAAACCTCAGGAGGCCAGCAGAGATGAGGAGGGTAAGACTTCCCTCCACTGAGGTCAGATCCAAAGAAAAATGTTTCCATATGGCCTCATCTCCCCACCGTCCAAGCCGTATACCACTCACTTTTTTTGCTTCACAGCTTTCTATAGAGACAAGATTTCCTTCCACATCTGCCAAAGCCATATCCTCTGCTGCAAGCCAGTCCCATTCTCCCCGCTCTGGCTGGTGCTGTTCCGGCAGCTTTTCCTTCCAGGCCTTTGCACAGTCTCCCTCCTCCTCCTAGCCTCACAGGTAGATCTGGGTGTCTCTGTATGTGTGTCTGGGGTCTCTACCACCCACCTGCCACTGTAGGGCCCCGAGCACAGAACCACGTGCAGCAGCATGCCTCACCTCACTTCAGGCCTGCCCAGATTTATCAGACAGATGAAGCTGGCCTTTGGGCCTTCTTACCCATTGCTCCTTAGTCTACTGTCACCTCCACCCTCCAGCCTTTGGTTCTACCATCTGCTAAACTAATCCTGTGTAACAGTACAACTTCCCCAGTTAACAACCTCTTCAGACTGCAATGCAGTCTCCAGGAAGCCAAAAAGAAGAGCAGGGATTAAAAAAAAAATTGGAGAATTTCAGGAATCACCACCAAATAATAAGAAACATCTGGAAGGAACTTTCCTGGCATACTGAAACTCAGACAAAACCAGACAGAAAAGACTGCCTCCCTGTAACGCCCAGTCTTGCTCCACACGTGTCTCAGAGACAGTGGGAACTGACGATGTCCAGGGAAGACTTGCTGGTGTCATCAGTTATACAGGACATTGTCCAGGGAAGGAGAGGCTGGCCAGGATCAGAGGGAGGCACGGAGGAGCATCTTTCCCAGAGCTCTCAGTCCTGGATTGCTTGAAGGTCAGAAATAGGAAAACTGCCTGGAGATCGTCCAGTCCAACCACCTTACACAGAAGGAGAAGGCAACAGAGAAAACCTGCTCAAAGGTCACAGAGCCAGGATCAGAGCCCACACGTGAGGCACCCAGTGCACCCCGGCGCAGCAGCACCGGGTCTCCCTGCGTCTGTCTGTTCTTCTACTCGCTGAGACATGCGCCTTTATAAATAATGGTTTTTTAAAGGTACTTCTGTTACCAGGCCTTTGCTATGATCCCATGTTCTCGCTACTGGAATTTTAACATCAATCACAAAGTTGTGTCACCAGCTTCCTGAGAAGTGCATGGAACTGTTTATGTAAGTGGTACAGGAAACTCGATCAAGTACTCGGTGACTCAGAACTGAAGACAAGGACGGCCAGCACTGGAAACACATGTGGCTGTTTCTAACGGGCTGCGTTCCAAGGATGTGTAATGCTACTCCCACTTCCTACATTCTTATCACTGGGAATCTTGGGGTCAGTACAAGGTTGATCTACACACACACAGGGAATTCCCTAGCATGGCCTTGGAAAAACACGGCCCCCAAGATAGGGAAATTTAGGGCACATCGTTCCAATCAACTGTCAACTGACACTGTTCCCTCCAACTGTTAACACTGCACAAAGTATCGGCACCTTTCCTCACTGGCTGAAGAGGCAGAGAACTTATCCGGAGGGATTTCTTCCAGTACTCCTTTAACAGCACAATCAAAACAGCTTTATTCAGCTCCACTTCCTTGCAAGTTAACCCATTATGGCTGTTCAGAGGAAAAGAAAGTTATCCAGCTACCCTGGAAGGGACTATTCCAGTTGTCACCTCACTGCCTTTGTGAATGGCAGGTGTGCTGACCACATCATCAGGAATATTTATGTCAGCATGGCCAAGCCAAAGGTATTCTCTTACATTAGATTCAGCTGTTACTCAGCTTTCCATTTTATCCCATTTGTCTGTGCTTGGCAAAGTACCAAGAGAAACTTTTTATCTGCGTCTCTGATAGTCTGAAATCTTTTGCAGTAGGATCTCTACAGTCAGGGTGATATACACAGGCCCAAGGGGCCTGGCAGGTAATTAAATGAGTCAGGAGGGCAGGGATGAGTTCCCAGGTAGACCCGGGCTGAGTGGTGGGGCGGTGGCCTGGTGGAGAAGGGACGGGCCGTGACAGGGGTGCCAGCGGCTCGCGCTCAGCCTGCTGATGCAGTAAGGTAGGCTGTTCCAGTGCCACCAGAGTTCCGGCTTCAAGAAAAGCCATGAATCCAGAGTTTTGGGGGAAGTCTTGGCTTTTAAAAATGTTGACTCAAGTTGAAAACAAAATGAAACACTGTTTGTGCCCAACCAAATGTGCCTACAGGCCAGGCTCTCCCCGCGGGAAGCGGGGAATGGATCGTCAGTGACTGCTGAGAAACTGCTTCTCATTGTCAGGCTCAGAAACCCGCTGGCAGGCTGGAGGGTATAAAAGGAAGAGGAACAGTAGGGACAGCAAATTATTAAGGTGTCAAGAACATAAGGGACAGTTAAAGCATTCAGATTCTCTGTAATGTTACCAGATTAATGCAAATAAAACCTTACCCTTTGTCCACACACACAAAAAAAATAAATAGAGAGGCCTGTTCTCTTCACCACAACCCACCCCCATTTAACGCTGACATCCTGCCAATGCCAGATCCTGTTTCTTTCTGAGACTCTCAAACCAGCATCCTGGCCCTTCCTTCCCACCCCTCACCTCAGCACACAGCCTCTCCCACCACCGAGATGGCCTGGGTCACCAGGGTACCCCAAGACTCCAGTTTATCTCTCCTCCTACCTCACTCCAAACCCAGTCCACACTACACACAACTACCAAAATGGTTTTTCTTAAATGTGCCTATCATAGACTCTCTGGAAATATGCAGGAAACTGCTAATAGTGGTTGCCTTTTTCAGGGGAAGTGGAGAACCTGGAGTCTGGGTATGAGGAAGGCTTATTTTCCTCTGTGTCCCCTTCTGTGGTTTTTGAATTTTTATTATGTGATAACTTTTCAAAAATATAATGCTTAAAATGTAATACCCTATGCCTTCTAGATTATGAAGCAAGACATCTCCTCATTTCAACCACAGGGTCACATAAATGGACTAGGATTTTTAAAAGTGAGATAAGCACATACTGAGAAACCATAGCAGAGCTTGGGGGGTGGAGGTAGAAATTGAAAGCATCTGAGATTAAAGGTGCAAACACTGAGGGGAGGCTATCTCTGCAGACTGCCTGCAGGATGGTGCCACAGCATCTCCCCGACCCCGGCCAGCTCCGCTTTCCCATCCTAGGAGGGCAGCAGCAGGGTTGGGCTCTGGTCTGAAGCCAAACAGCTACTCTCCAAAGGGAGCAGGTGATCTCCCAGGAGGGGCTGGCACCCCTCGGCATGGAGCTCTCCTCTGGCACAGTGGAAACCTCAACCTCACCTGCCTATTTCTTCTTGACACACCGTAACCTGAAGCCTGGATCTTTGACATGCCACACCCCGAATTTCAGAGTTCACAACCAGGCCTCGCAATGAACGAACAGGCTGGCGGGGGCAGCAGATGAGCAGAAGGGAAGGGAAGTCGGCTGCTAGCTTCATTCCTTACCATGGACAGTATAGGTAGGGAGAAAAAGGCAAGAAAAATGGGAGGAAAAAGAGAAAAAGACAAATATGATTAAAATAAAACTGACCCCAGAGAAAACAGAGATAGTAATTCATGAAGCTGAAAGAGATGAGAATTTTAGGGGAGAAAAAAATATCTGAGTGTAGTCAAAGATATTACAAACACATAATACATCCATGAAACAAACACTATTATGAAAAGGAAAAGAATATATTGAAATTAAAATTTGGGTTTTGAAATTAAAAATTCAATAGGAAGGAGGGAAGAACAAAAGTGATGACATTCCCAGAAAACAGGGTGTGGGGGTAGGGGAGAAAAAAACAGAAAGTTTGATAGGTTTAAGAGTGAATCCTAGCCGGGCGTTGTGGCGGGCGCCTGTAGTCCCAGCTACTCGGGAGGCTGAGACAGGAGAATCGCTTAAGCCCAGGAGTTGGAGGTTGCTGTGAGCTGTGTGGGGCCACGGCACTCTACCGAGGGCCATAAAGTGAGACTCTGTCTCTACAAAAAAAAAAAAAAAAAAAAAAAAAAAGAGTGAATCCAAGAAGTCTAACATCAGTGTATTGAATTACCAAAAAATGAGACAAAAGAAGGTAGTGGAAAGAAAGTAATGATACAAAAAAGAGAAATTCCAAGAACTGGAGAATTCAAGTCTTCAAATTAGAAGAGCCACAGTTGCTGAGCAGAATGAAAGGGAAAAGATGAATTCTCGTGAAATGTCACAAAATCAAGGAAAGAGCTCTCTAAGAAAAGTCCATTGAAGGCATAAGACTCAGTAACATTGACTGCTAGAAAGCGATTCCTTTCAAATGCTGAAAGATTACTCTGAATTTTGATTACTTAGAATTACATATTTACCCAAATTATCAAGATGGGGGCAGAGGAGCATAGGCTCCAAGTACACTTTCCATGCACTCTTTCTGAAAACTTACTTCAAAATACAATCCAGCAAAATTTAAAATATGCCTAAGAAAAAGGAAGAGACAAAGTCCAAGGGAAAATGGAATTAATCCAAGAATCAAAGGAAAAGAAATTTCAGGATAACAACTGTGCAGCAGATCCTAAAAGCAGTTTAGTTCATAAAAAAAGGATTCTAAAAAGTTGTATGATGAAGAGAATAAATCATAGTGTTGAGAGAACAGACAAATGTTACTTCTGTTAATGAGAAACAGGCACTCAGAAGGCCTAGAAAGAAGGCCAAGCACTAAGAACCCAGCCTATCTATGATGATCCTAACCAACTGGCCAAATAGAAAGAGAATTTAACTCAGATGCTCAGAATATTTTGCTTCAAGTGCCATATGCTCAGTTAGTAACTTAGGCCCATCTTTATGGTCCATTTGTATTTTTTGATACTGATTACGGATTTGAGAGTGGTACCTGAGCCTCTGGATTCAATCAAAAAAAAAAAAAAAGGCAAACCATCTCCTTGGATTTTCCCAGTATAAGAATATGAAAGATACAGTTAGCTGCTCCATTTCCAACCCGTTTCTCTCCCTTACTCATTTCTAATATATACCTTGAAAAACAAAAGATGAATCTCAGTTTCATAGCCTCCTTTGTAAGCTGATCATAGTTAGAGCCTAGGACATGTAAGCTGAGTTTGGGGGGGAGGTTTCTTTTATCAAGGATAAGGCCAAGTCCTGCTAAAGAGAAAACCTTTTCCTTTCCCTGATTTTCCAACGAAAGCCACACATTAAGGTTCCAAGTGACTTCCACAAGTTCCTGTCCAGGCTGGGCCTAGGCTTCCTTCAGGACCAGATAATTAGCCCTCAACGCTTTAAGACTCAAGTTACACATTTATTGTTACTGTTGGGGATCACACTCCCTACTGAAACAGGAACTGGTTTCCTATTTTGAAAGAACCCAGTGTACGTTGGGCTTCTGTCATGTACTAGTAAGAAAGATCTAAGACTTAACTGTCTCTCTGTGCTCTGCTCCAGAGGAAATAAAGCCAGTGGATGACCAAATCTTTCAGCTTCAACCTCAGGAGGAACACGACAGGCAGGGTCCCACAGAGCTTCCACTTACGTATTTACTTGGCTCCTACCACAGGCCAATCTCTGTGCTGAACATGGGACACCAGGCCGGTAGGTTACCACATCTGTCCCCTGGGCCCCAGGAAAAGGCGGCAGAGAATTTATGATAGATGAAGTGTATAAAATGCCGTCAGACTGTGGAACTGTGTTATGCAAACAGAGGAGAGGGGTAATTTAGCTCACTGTGGAAATATCTCAAAACCTAGAAAATAGAAAATTCAAAAGTGCTTGTTTGATCTGATTCAGCTACACTCACATCTTGTCTACCAGTAAATGCTGACTTATTCACTAAATAATGACATGGAGGAGCCAAAATAATATTTGCCTTGAATGAATTTATATTTTAAACAGTGTGGGTCTCGCGTTCTGGGAATTCACCACACCCTAATACACCAAATCTAAATGGAAAGTTCTCCTTTGAAAGAAACCAGCATGTCATTTAGCTGCACCAGCACTATCTTTTTAGCACAGTGAGTCCTGGTTCTTAAGTGTCAGAGGACCGACAGGTAACACCCCCGCTCTGATGGAAGCACAGCCCGTGCTCTCACCGGCACTTGGCGTTTCATTCATTACAGCAGCGTTAAATGAGCACCTTCTAAGTTAGATGCTGGGCCAGGTGTTGTGGACATGCCTGCCCTCAAAGGGCTTAAGCCTGTTGAGGTCAGAGGGTGGAGCCAAGGGTTCAGACAGGAGTCGAGGTGTTATTACAACATACTCCACTGAGTCCTAGGATGGGGAAATCAGAGGACTTTGAAAATACAGACCACAGGCTTGCAGAGTAGTCAAGGGAGGAGCCCTACAAAAAATAAGGTGTATCTAGGAGGAGCTCTCCAGCCCAGGGGAACACCCAATGCAAAGGTCTAGACTATAGGCAAGGCACAATGAGGCATATTCAAGGGACTTAGGAACTTGCCTACCTGTATATTAGGTAGACGGTTATATCAGTTTCTGAAATTACATGTTTGATATAGAATATGTAAGTCCACTTCTGGACATGTTGACTTCAGGGTACCTGTTAGACACCCAGAGTTTCGGCAGGCAGGCAAACAGGTTAAGAGCTGTGTGGCCACCGCAGACAGAGTCCTCCCAGCTACGCCTTATTTTTTCTAGGGCTCCTCCCTTGACTACTCTGTAAGCCTGTGGCCTGTATTTCCAAAGTCCTCTGATTTCCTCCTTCTAGGACGCAGTGCACCCCACCTATACTCTCAGCCTGATACAGACCCTTGGGATAGCCTCAGATCTGAGCAGTGAGTCACTACAGCCTTCAAACCTGGGCTAACGCCAATTTCTGTTTTATTTCTTCACCACATCAATTTTTTGCTCACATTGAATTAAGCATTAGTAAAGCAAAACCCAGAAACTGTTCTGAGAGCCAGTCCCAGCCTTGGGTGAGTTCTCCAAGGTGACTAATTTCCAGTCACATCTTCACAGGAGGAGGCCTTTCCCCCTCTGTCTTAGTGAGGAGGTTAGTAGAGATTTTATTATTGAGATTCATAGGCAGCTGGGGCTTTGTGGGGCTGTGTGTGTTCAATTCTAACAATAGTGGGCTTTTGGCATATACTCCAGGTACCACTTCAGCCATCCTGGCTCAGGATGGCGTGTGGGACCAGAGTTCAGGCTGGTGACAGATCCCAGCATGTGATTTACTGGACCAAACCTGCACAGAGTATGTGAAGTCAAGAAAAAGAGGTCAAAGGTAGAATCCGAAGGAACTCAACAACAGTGGGACAGACAGAAGAAGAGAAGATGGAGGAAGAAAAGACTAGAAGGACAGAAGGACCCCAAGTAATGAAAGCCAAGGTCAAGAAGAGGGAGCAGCCATTCAACAGAAGGTGATCAGGAGCAGAGAGTTCAAGTGAGATAGGGAGTGAGAAGTAGATTCATTAAGAAGGGGCCTTGATGATCTTGGCCAGAGAAATGGGGAAAAAAACTAAAAAACAACAACTGGCTGCAGGCAGGCAATATAGACAACCCTTTACAAAGGTTGGCAATAAAGAAGCTATAGAGAAGAGGGATGTGTGTGGGTGCGTGTAAGAGCTTCAAATACATTCAAAGGCTGTTGGGAAGGAGTCATTACAGAGGGGAAGCCTGGAGATTGGAGGGGGGAGGGAGTGATAACCAAGAAGATGTGTCCTCAGGGGAGTGGAAAGGGTTACACCTAGAGCACAGGTGTGTAGAAAGAAAACCTGTTCCATCGCGAGGGAAGGAGGACAGCGGGGTGGATGGTGCCAGTTCAAAAACTGCAAATCTAGTGACAAGCTGAGGAAGTCACAGCTCAACGGCTGTCTTAGTAAAGCAGGAAGCCAAAGCATCTGCTGAAATTTAGAGAAGTGATCAGGTACGAAGTTTAATGAGAGCAGAGAGGGTATCAACTAACCATTGTGGTGAATGCAAGAGCACTTTCCAAGGCCATGTTTAATGAGTACATTGCAAGGAGTCCTGAAATCGGTATTTTTTTAAAGGGAATAAAAATAAAATCAAAGAACGCTGCATGGAGTAAAAGCAAGTATAATAAAATTAATATAACATGTTTATATATACACACTGAGTCATGCTATAAAAACGTTTTTTGTTGTTTTTTTTTTTATTGTTGGGGATTCATTGAGGGTACAATAAGCCAGTTACACTGATTGCAATTGTTAGGTAAAGTCCCTCTTGCAATCATGTCTTGCCCCCATAAAGTGTGACACACACCAAGGCCCCACCCTCCTCCCTCCGTCCCTCTTTCTGCTCCCCCCCCCATAACCTTAATTGTCATTAATTGTCCTCATATCAAGATTGAGTACATAGGATTCATGCTTCTCCATTTTTGTGATGCTTTACTAAGAATAATGTCTTCCACGTCCATCCAGGTTAATACCAAGGATGTAAAGTCTCCATTTTTTTTAATGGCTGAATAGTATTCCATGGTATACATATACCACAGCTTGTTAATCCATTCCTGGGTTGGTGGGCATTTAGGCTGTTTCCACATTTTGGCAATGGTAAATTGAGCTTATAAAAACGTTTTGTGGGTGGCAGTCAAAATACTTGAAAGCCAATAGATTAGGACAGATGAAAGAAATTGCTTAGGAGCCCTCAGGACTCAGGTGAGGTTGGAAACAATTTTGGTTTGTGACTACACTAACCTACACCTACTTTAGGCTAAAGGAGGTATTTAAGGTTAAAGTCTCCTGTTAAATGCTGAGACTTGAGGAGAAAACACACATGAAATACATATAGTAATTTATCTTGTCACTTGTGCTACTAAATTATGCTAATTAAAACTTAATTTGAAAATGAAGAGGCTGTACAAGAACGAGACTTGTACTACTTGGTTTGACCACATAATTATGCTTCTTGGTCTCCATTAAAATTCTCAGACCAAAAGATCTTCAAGTGATCTATTTAACTTGCAGATATATCATGTATAAAAAGGTTTAAAGATGTTTTATTTTAAAACCACCCACGTTTTTATGATTTACAATAGCAAAAAGCAAGACAAAACCCACACGATCGCACTATTGTTAAATACTCTCTAATAATTGAAGGCAAATCACTTCTCTCTTAGTACACTGCTCCACCTGCAAAGGAACCAGTGACTCCAGAAAAAGGCATTTATTTTCCATTCTCAGTCACTTTCGAGGCCCCATTGTTACAGATGAATCTCAACTGAAATAGTCAAAAACTAAACATTGCCATCTTTCTCATTTAGCTAGATGTTA
This sequence comes from Nycticebus coucang, assembly GCF_027406575.1. NCBI lineage: Eukaryota > Metazoa > Chordata > Mammalia > Primates > Lorisidae > Nycticebus > Nycticebus coucang. The sequence goes on from NC_069796.1 coordinate 12,804,941, forward strand.
AACATTATTCAGAGATGAAGACCGCCCTTCGAAATCATCCAGCCCTGATGTCTTTTTTTTTTTTTTCATTTCAGATGAATGTGAGGGTACAATCAGGTTACAATGTTTGTATTTGTTAGGAAGAGTCCCTGTCCCAGTGTCTGGCACCCAGAAGGTGTGCCATGTAGCCCTACATTGTGCCCGTGGAGTGGGAGCACACTCATCCCCCTCTCCTCCCCTCCAGCCCTGAGGCCTAATCCCATCAATCTACTTCACAGGTGAGAAGACAGCCTTTGGAACTACAGGAAGTCGGGTAATAGACCCCATCCCTTCCCCTAAGTCTTTTAATAGACCCATTATCATCTGATAATGGAAAACAAAATTAACTGGAAAGCATTTTGCTCTTACCATGCTTCAAACGTCATTCGTGAATATAGCTGTAAAGTCATTTTGTTTTTTTATTTCCAGTAATCACCTTAAACTTGGCAACAGAAGGGGGCCAGGAGAAGCACATAGCCATTATTTTTCCTTTTGGGGTGATTCCAAGTCCTAGAACACATTCATTTTCATCACATAAAAGTGAAGCTCTATTTTACATGTGTGATACCATACAAGGGACCATAGAATGCAACATTTTACTCAGGTAAACATTTATTTCTAGCAAAGGCCTCAACTTAACCAAAATGTATTACGTACACCCTAACTACAAAATGACTCTAGAAAAGACAGAAAAAGGTCAATTTTTTTTGTTGATTAATGAATATTATTTTCCCACGTGGCCTGAATTCATTACAAATCAAGAGCAGAAAAAGAATCAATGATATCTAACTCTGGGAAATACTCTTTAAACATAGAAATTGATCTAATCTAGTGGTTTTCAAACTTTTTGATCTCAGGATCCCTTTATACTCTTAAATTATTGAAGACCCTACAGAGTTCTTGTTACATGGGTTATATCTACAACTAACTACAATATTCAAATAAATTTTTTTAGAGATAAGGTCTTGCTCTACAGCTCAAGCTGGAGTGCAGTGGTTTTATCATAGCTCACTGCAACCTCCAGCTCTTGGCATCAAGTGATCCTCCCATCTTAGCTTCACAAGTAGCTGGGACTACCAGTGCGTGTCACCACACACTGCTGATTTTTAAATTATTTGCAGAGACAGGATCTCACTATGTTGCCTAAGCTGGTCACAAACTCCTGGCCTCAAATGATCCTCCCACCTAAGCCTCCAAAAGTGCTGAGATTACAGCTCTGAGCCACCACACCTTGCCCATATTCAAAATTAACAGAGAAAACTTTTAAGTAACTGTTAATTTATTAAAAATAATTTTTGAAATTGTGTATTAACTTAAAACACTTTTTTTTTTTTTTTTTTTTTTTATTTTTGGCCAGGGTTAGGTTTGAACCCGCCACCTCCGGCATATGGGACCGGCGCCCTACTCCTTGAGCCACAGGCACCACCCAACTTAAAACACTTTTTATAAAAAAACACATTTTCCAAAAGAAAAAAATTTAGGAAGAATAGTCTTGTTTTGCATTTTGCAAATCTCTTTCATGTCTAGCTTAAAAGAAAATGAGAAAATATGCCTATTTCTGCATATAATCTGTTTCAAGACAGTGTTTAAACTAAGGCATATGAAGAAAATCTGGCCTCACTTAGATATACAGTTGGAAAATGGACAGGGTATTTTAATCATCTTTTCAGATAACTGTGGTTATTCTAATTTGTACGTCTCCAAAATTCAACAAGTGGTAGTTTTTAAAAAGTTAACTGCAATACAGAATCTGAATCTTAAATGCTTTACACTATTACATTAAAATTTAACCGTCTATTCTGCAGTTTGAAAAAATCTTTTAGCCATGATTTTTTTAAAATTCCAGTTCATTAAATTTTATAGCTATTTTAAAAGCTGACCCATTTCTTTAGAAAACATTCCCCAATCACGGTATTAATATTATCATTGATCTCAGCAGACACATAATGTTTAAGTGTTGGGAAGACACCAAATACAGGGTTGCAACTACAAGTTTTCCAAAATCCCACTTTTCACTTGACACCTCAAAGTTTTATCATTGACCACAAACACTGTCAGGTGTTTTCTTGAAATGATAGGCTCTTCATTTATTCTGAGAAAATATCAAATGGCGAGCATGCTCACAAAGTGGTAAGTTAAGATACATCTTTACGATGAGTTATGTGTCCAATGTACTGTTTACAAATTATGTACAGATGTCCCTTGACTTACCAGGGGGCTATGTCCCCCCAAACCCATAAGTTGAAAATATTGTAACTAAATCCAAAACTCTTTCTTAGGCAGAGGGCAGGTATCTATCCTTTAAGGGAAGAATTTACAAAGAGATTCATTAATATCAAATAATAGCATTGATGGGAAAACCTGACAAATATTAAGTTAGATTAAAAAAAAAAAAAAAACATTTTAAAGCCTTCCGTTTAACCAACACAAAAATGAATTCAATGTACATACTAATTTATTCTACCCTACATGGAAGAAATGAAGCCCAGTATCTTTTAGCACGGAGGGTAAAAAGTAGCATTAATTATTTACATGGTCTTCAGACAAGTACTGTCCCTTTCAGATGTTAACAAATGAGCTTTGTTTCGAATTTGAGACATTTCTGCTAATCAATCACTTTCTTTTACTACGAAGTGTCCATGTGATGCTGTGTAACTCCTAAGAGCTATTTTTATTAATGTTACTGAAATACAAAACCACAGTTATTTTTTAAAAAAGTCTTTGCATCTATCTACCCAACTGCACATAAAAAAATTGAAAAGACTGATCAACCAATCCCTGACCAACTCAAAAGCATTAACTTTTTCAATCACATCTCAAGAGGTTTTTGAGAGTACAAGGTCCAAGCAAAACAAAGGGCCTGTTCTCCTAAGGTTCCTAGAAACAAATTCACCCTTTAGGATACCCTGCCCTTTCAGGCTCCTTAAATCTCTTTAGCACAAGGGTATGAACACAAGCTCGACAGACTGCCAATAAGAGCAATGCCAGCCCGTGACTCTAGGTTTCCCGATACATCTGCTTTCTTCAGCTATCATATTTGCTACCGGATACAACGGAAAGTAAGTCAAGAGAAACCATCCTTGGCTTGGGATTTACAAGAAAAGATACCATGTTTCTGGACTAATAATTATTTATATGTAAGTCACCTCTTTTCGACTGCAAACTCTTTAGGGCTAAGCCCATCCTTTATACCTGTCTCCCATTGTCTGCCACCAATACCAGCCATCATTGTACAAATATTTATACATATCACACTAACTCCCTGCCATGACCTTAAAGAGTAGACAGGGTTGTCCTCGTTTCATGGGAATCAAAAGACCAGAGGTAAAGTGAGTAATTCCCAGTTAACCTTTTTTTTTTTTTGAGACAGAGTCTTGCTATGTCACCCTTGGTAGAGTGCTGTGGCGTCACAGCTCACAGCAACCTCAAACTCTTAGTCTTAAGAGATCCTCTTGCCTCAGCCTCCTGAGTAACTGGGACTACAGACACCCGCCACATGCCTGGCTATTTTTTGGTTGGAGTTGTCATTGTTGTTTAGTAGGCCTGGGCCAGGCTTGAACCCACCAGCCTCAGTGTATGTGGCTGGCACCCTACTCACTGAGCTACAGGTGCCGAGCCCGCAGTTAACTTTTAATCACCACACTGGGATCCACACACAGCTTTGGCACTATGCAGGTGATTCTCAAACATTCGTTGTGTACCAGAACACCTGGAGGGCCTATTCAAATAAATTCCTGGGTCCCAGATCCTATTTCCTGATTCAGTAGCTCTAGAGATAATCTGTATTTCCAGTAAATTCCCAGATGTTAATAGTGCTGGTCCAGGAACTGGCCCCATTTTGAGAACTACTGTTCTCAAGAACAACATTAGCTGGCTCGGCGCCTGTAGCACAGTGGTTATGGCGCCAGCCACATACACCAAGGCTGGTGGGTTCGAACCCGGCCCAGGCCAGCTAAATAACAATGACAACTGCAACAAAAAATAGCCAGGCATTATGGCAGGTGCCTCTAGTCCCAGGAAGTTGGAGGCTGAGGAAAGAGAATCGCTTAAGCCCAAGAGTTTGAGGTTGCTGTGAGCTGTGACGCTACGGCACTCTACTGAGGGCGACACAGTGAGACTCTGTCTCAAGAAAAACAAACAAACAAACAACAAAAAACCGACATTAGCCAACATCATCCCACAAAAAGTTCAGTGTGTACACAGAAGAAAAAGAAAAAAAAGGAAGACTAACGCAGCCATTGAATTCATGTGGAGTAAAAAGGCTGGAATTCTGATGTATTTTTCAAAATTCGATTTGAGAAATGCTTTTTGTTACTTGCATATTTTTTCTACTCTGAATCTATACCCTTCAAGAAAACTTACTCTGGGCTTCCGTTTGCCTCCTGGCCCCAGCGGTGAGTCTGTAGAGTAACGATCACTATTCCCCTTACCATCCTGGCAGAGTAAGGCTGCTAAGGAACGAAAGTCTTCAGTTCTCCACCTTTTAGGGGAGGGGGCGTTCAAGACAGGCCCCAACAAGAAGAACGTGTCAGTGTCCCTTCCAAGCTGATCAACAGCTCAGCAGCATGTGCTGGATTCTAGAAGGCAGACAGCTTTCCAACTAGCTGGTTGGGGAAATTGCAGCTAAATGTAAGTGACTGTGATGGAAAGGATCCCTCATGGGAAAGGAAGCTGAAGCAACAGCAAGGAAATGGAATCTACAAGCAGAGCTGTCTTCTCAGAACATTAACTCTGGGTCAGGTACTGGCTACCAGGCCAAAGAATCGTAGCTGTGTGACTGTTGATTAATCAACAGTGGTCCTGATTCACTTGGACAGCCGGAGAGCTATGAGTTCAATGGAACAAACGTCTGCCTAGAAAGCTGCAAAACTAGGACTGTTAAAACATGGCTCTTTCAAATTGTTTAAAACTCTCCATCTGAGACGCACACATCCTCAGCAACATTTCATTTGTCAGAGTAACATCACTTTCAAGGACAAGGCAAAAAGACTGCAATAATTGTATTGCAGGGAATCCATTCTGAAAAGTAAAAGCTATAATACAGCTATTACCTAGGGGGTTATCTTTGGGAGCTGCTGAATTTTTCTGAGACATTTATGGGATGGCAGGAAACAGCTGGATGCCCACATCCCAATTCCACCCAGATCAAGGCACACACCTCACACTTCATTCGTGGCAAAGGCAAAAATAATTGAAGGGAATAAAAAGAAGGAAAGAAAACCAGTGGGCCTATATTTAAATGGAAGAAGAAAAATATTAAAAAATAACCCTGGGGCGGCACCTGTGGCTCAGTCGGTAGGGCGCCGGCCCCATATACCGAGGGTGACGGGTTCAAACCCAGCCCCGGCTGAACTGCAACCAAAAAAATAGCTGGGTGTTGTGGCGGGTGCCTGTAGTCCCAGCTACTCGGGAGGCTGAGGCAGGAGAATCGCTTAAGCCCAGGAGTTGGAGGTTGCTGTGAGCTGTATGAGACCACGGCACTCTACCGAGGGCCATAAAGTGAAACTCTGTCTCTACAAAAAAAAAAAATAATAATAAAAAATAACCCTGATCAGACTGAAAGCCAAACGGCCTGATGATGCTGAGGTCTGGCATCTTTCTTGGTTCTTTAATTCCTCAATCACAGGAATGTTGTGGGAATGAAAAGACACACTGGATATTAGTGCTTTTCAGATAAAAAAAATTAGGCAATTATCAGGGGTGTGATTTTCCAGGCCTTAACGATTTGTAAGGGAAGTGCCTGCTGAGCTGTTTCCTAAAACCTGTACACTTAGTGCTACAGTTTGGATGTGGTTTGTCCTTGTCAAAGCTCATGCTGAGGGCGGCGCCTGTGGCTCAGTCAGTAAGGCGCCGGCCCCATATACAGAGGGTGGCAGGTTCAAACCCGGCCCCGGCTGAACTGCAACCAAAAAATAGCCGGGCGTTGTGGCAGGCGCCTGTAGTCCCAGCTGCTCGGGAGGCTGAGGCAAGAGAATCACGTAAGCCCAAGAGCTGGAGGTTGCTGTGAGCCGTGTGATGCCACAGCACTCTACCGAGGACCATAAAGTGAGACTCTGTCTCTACAAAAAAAAAAAAACAAAAAACAAAAAAACTCATGTTGAAGTTTAATTACCAGTGCAGCCGTGTTGGGAGGTGGGGCCTAAAGAGAGGTCTTGGGGAAGAGGGGGAAGATCCCTCATGAATAGACTGAGGTCCTTCCTCAGGGGTGAGCGAGTTCCAGCTCTCTTGAGACTGGATGAGTTACCAGAACGCGGGTTGTTGTAAAGGTGAGTTCAGCTTTCTAGGCTCTGTCCTGTCTCCTCTCTTGCCAGGAGATCTCTCTGCACACACCTGCTAGTTCTTCTGCTTGTCTCCATGTTCTGGCCCATCACACGGTCCTCACCAGAAGAAAAAGACACAGCAGTGCCATGCTCTTGGACTTGCCAGCCACCAGAACTGTGAGCTAAATAACCTCCCCCACCCTAAAAAAAAAAAAAAAGACATATCCATTCTCAGGTATTTTGTTATAGCAACATAAAATAGATTAATGCAGTGGCAAGGCTGTAGCAGAACTAGAACTCCTCTATACTGCTAATGGGAATGGAAAATGGTACAACCACTTAGAAACTTAGTTTGGGGGACGGTGCCTGTGGCTCAAAGGGGTTAGACGCCGGCTCCATATGCCAGAGGTGGCCGGTTCAAATCCAGCCCCGGCCAAAAACTGGGAAAAAAAAAAAAAAAAAAAAAAAGCAAAGAAACTTAGTTTAGGAATTTCTTAAAAAGTTAAATGTACTTTCCGTATGATGTATTTCTAGGAACTTAACATAAGAGAAATGAAAGTGTATGTCCATAACAAGGCCTGCACACGAATGTTAACAGTAGCTTTACTTTCTGAGAACTGGGCCACACAACTGACTACTATCCAGCAAGAAAAAGGAAAGAATTACTAATACACACAGCCACACGGATGAATCTTGAAATCCTTATGCTGAGCAAAAGCCAGACTCTGAAAAAGGTACATGTTGTAACATTCTGCTTATATAAAATTCCAGACTCTGAAAAAGGTACATGTTGTAACATTCTGCTTATATAAAATTCAAACTGACGTACAGAAATCAGATCAGAGATTACACAGGAAAGAAAAGGAGAATGGAGAGAGCTGAGAGGAAATTCTGGGGGAAGGTGGAGATGTTCATTACCCAGACTGGGTGACGGTTTCACATGTGTAAACCTGTAACAGAACTTCCCATATTGTACACCTTAGACATGTGTGGTTCACTGTCCATCAATTAGACTTCAAAAAAGCAGTTTTTAGCTTTGTATTTCTAAGCTTGGCTTTACACAAAGCATTACACAATATTCCAGGAGATGTGGTTTCTCTGTTTGAATGTGGAAACAGCAACTGCCCCGTCCCAGGGCTACACTGACTAGGACCTCAGTCATGGGTCGAGCACCAGAAGACTGGCCTGGTAATTATTAGCGCCCAGCTCAAAAACTCCCTCACTGAACATAACATCTTTCTTTCCTTTATCTCAAGGCTTAGATAGGACACTAACTGTAACGACCTCCATAAACCCCGATAGTCCTCTGCCTTAACTAATTTGACCCTTTGGATTTTTTCCCAGAAATGATGGACTCGCACTCCCAGCCTCATCTGATCCTTCTGCTTCGTCTTTAAAGCGCAAGGATTGTACACATCTGTGCCCTGAAATGATGGATTTTCCACAAGACAAAGGACTTGAGGTTCTGAAGCCTGTTGGACAGACTTCCTGATGCCAAGACTCACCATCCCCCCACAAGCCACCCTGGACACGCTGTAGCCCCTTGTGAGATACGCCGTGACCTGCCCACAGTATGCGACCCCTCCTCTAAAGGCCAGTGATATCCCTTAGTGGGAACGACAGATTTGAGGCAGTTCTCCCATTCTCCAGACATCTGTCATATTAAAAATTCCTTTCTTCCTTGGCAATTCTCATTGTCTCAACAACTGGATTTGTGTGTGAGGAGCAACTGGGCCTGGACCAAACCCCCTTGTGGTTTTGACAACACAGCCAGCTGTCTCACAGAGCCCCGTAGGATTAATGAAAAGGCTAGAATACTCAGGACTTATGTGCAATGAAAGCTGTTCTCACCCTCCCCAGTACAATAAAAGGCAACAGTGCCCTAACTCCATGTGAAACACCGTGGGGCTGCAAACTACAGCCGCCATGTGCATTTGTAGAGGCTATAAGCAAAGAAGAGTTCTTATATTTGTAAATACTCTTCTTTGGATTGTCTTTAAAAAAAACTATCTCATAAGATGTAAAAATTATATGAAATTCAAACTTTAGTGTCTATAAATGAAATTGTACTGGAACACAGCAGCGCCAACTGCTTTTACCCTATGATGGCAGAGTCGAGTAGTGTGACAGAGAGCCTGCGCCCGCAACGCTTAACATATTTAGTAGGTGGCCCTTAAAAAAAAAAACCTTTGCCTAACCCTGCTCTGAGCCCAAGGCTTGAAAATTAACTCCAGAAGCAGACAACTGTACTGAAGAACAATGCTGTGGTTGTTTTAACCTCCCCCAACCTTGCATCTTTAAGGAATGCTTCTCCTTCTAGGTGACAGCAAGGCTATGATGTCAAGGAATGCACCCCCCGGGGCCTTCCCTCAGGTCAGGACAGAGCAGCTCTCTCCAAGGGCCTCAGCCCCCTACTTATAATCCTACACTCTGTCTTTCAACAGGTCTTTATAGCAGCTCTGAAAATCTCACGCTTTTTTTCACTGCTATATTAGGGCAACTTTCGTTGCAAGTTCCTAAAGTCACTTAAGATAATTTAAGCAAAAAAAAAAAAATGAACATGCTCCCTTTTCATCTGTTGTAAGTATGCTGGTGTCTCTGGGGTCCCACGGCAGCACACAGGACTTGAGTGCATCTCTTGAACTTGCCCTTGTCTGTGCGTCCGTTTTTCCCTCCTTGTAGACGGAGTCCCCCCTTCATGTGCTACCAGGACTTGCATCTCCCGTGTCGAGACAGACGAGGAGTGGAATTGTCCTCTGCTTCCAAATGCCCACAAGGTGACAGTTAAGCTCACAGGTTGGAGTGGAACAGCGTAAACAGAACCAGGACAACTCCCAGGAAACAAGGGGGGGCTCTGGATAGATAACCTCTTAAGTATCCATTTCACCTGCATCATGGAGGTAGGGAGAACAAGCTCCGTGAACTCTGGAAGAGAGACAGCAAGTCTAACAAGACCCTGACAGTTTGGGGCAGTTTCAGACGTTTTGATTCAACTTTCATTAAAATCCTACATCCTAACCCAAACTCCAGGAAAAACCAATGTTCTTTTTTATGGTTCCCCTCAAAAATATCTACACTTTTTGGTCCTGGCTCAAGTCAACCTCCGCCTTCAATCCAATCCTCCTTCCTTTGTGCTTGCTTCCCCTTTCCGGCCCTGGCACCCACATGCCAACACGCACCACCACCGAGGCACCACCACTGCTGAAAATTCTTCCACTGGAAAAAATTCAGACTGGACAGTCACTCTCCCTGAGTGCGACTCTCTCTTGTTTACGTAGCAACAATCAATTACACCATTTACAAATACGTTACACAACACAGCGGGGTTTCTTACACTGCAGCCAGAGCCAGTCCTTGGGAAAGTCCCAATATCTCAGATCTGGCCTTATCTGCATTTACTTGGGAGAGGGCGGGACAGACCAGGGGACCCACTACTCCATTACGTTTAAGGCAGCGTAGCACTTACAAAGCCATTCTGCACACCTTGCTTTGAAGTGATTTTCAGCATCCCAGCAAGGAAACTACCTCCACATGGACAAAATATCTGTAGCATGCAGAGATTAGAATTCCAGCTCAAGCTAACACAGCAGGTCACAGGATGGGGCCTGGGATCCAGGTCACGTCTCAAGCCCAGGGCACTTTAATGGTTTGGTTTCATTTTGTTTTTTAAATGAGAGCCTAAGTCACTGACCAGTTAGCATGTGGCCTTGGGCCAATAATAAATTGGGTCAGAGAATCCTGCACAGGCATGACTTGGCCAACAGTTACCTAATTAAGAGAACTTAGCAATGATCACATTATGAAACCATCTCAGCAGGACAGGTTTAACACTCCCATGCATCCCAAGGCGTTCTCTCTCTGCAGCTCTTCTTGCCCTCCCTCCAGCAGGCCTTCTCCAGAGCTCGGCTCTGTGCTCTCCTTTTTTTGAACTGTGGAGACCCCGATCAGCTCTCATAGACTGGACGGCTCATGCCTCAAACACGACTTCCCAAGAGGCTCTCTAGGCTGGCCTTCATTACGTGCTACCCTCAATCCAAGAGTAATTATGCCTAAATTTTATCCCCTCACTCCTGGAACTCTTCTTTGGTAAGATAAGTCATAAAACCTCCAAGGTTATATACAATTCTCCAATTGGTGTTCATATAGAGTATCTGATCTTCACAATAACTCTGGGAAATAAAAACAGTGGTACCATCATTCCCATTCATGCCACTCAACCTGAGTTCTTTTCTTTGAGGGCACCACTTTTCAGCCACCCAATAGCCAAATCAAAACCCAGCCACATATTGAGACTGAACCTTGGCTAGGCATGGTAGCTCCTGCCTGTAATCCTAGCACTCTAGAAGACTGAGGCAGGACAATCACCTGAGGTCAGGAATTCAAGACCAGTCTGAGCAAGAGCGAGACCTGTATCTACAAAACAGAAAAATTAGTTGGGCACATGGTGCATACTTAAAGTCCCAGCTGCAAGGGAGGCTGAGGCAGGAGGATTGCTTGAACCCAGGAGCTTGAGGTTATAGTGAGCTATCAAGTCGTAAGCACTTTACCCAAGGCGACAGAGTAAGACTCTATCTTGGGGGTGGGTAGGGGGTGGGGACCACGTGGAGACAAACCTTGAAAACATGCTAAGAAACCATCACAAAAGGCCACATATAATACAATTTCCGGACCAGAACAGGCCCCTCCACAGTGACAGACATAGAGAAAGGTGTCTGGAGGGTGGGAGGCAGTAGTGACAGCTAATGGGTTTCTCTGGTTGGTGATGAAAATGGTCTGAAATCAGATTGTGGTGAGGGCTGCACAATCCTCGGGAATACAATAAAAACCATTGAATTGTACACTCTAAATGGGTAAAGTATATAGTATATGAATTTTATCTCAAAGCAATTAAACATATTTTTTATGTGTAACATACTAAAATGATGCCTGTTGAAACAGAATTGATCTTCAAGTACAACAAAATAAAGAGGGATAATGATGAAAAACAAAACCCCCAAATGACTAGTTACATCTTTGACTCCTTTCTGCTTCCTTCCTTCATAATGTCTCCAACCCGCCATGCAGTCGACACTTCTCCCAGCCTCTTTCAGGCCTACTCTCCACAGCCTGGGGATACTGAAACAACTCTTTCCCTCTGACCACATCTCCAATCTCTTCCCTACCCAAAGACGTCATCAAAATTCTCCTTCCACAAAACACTGTTCCCCTACACCTGCTGAAAGTCTGCAATGGCTTTCTCAGTCGCTGAGGACATTCACACCTAACTCTTCATGGAACATACGCAGAGGTCCTTAGGAGTCTCACTGAACCTGACCTTTTGCCAGTTCATTCCCGTAGTCTCACATACCCTGTCCCTGGACCTCGACCAGTACATGGCACCATCACCACCAGAAGCCTTTTCTTCCCGCGTATAGGAAGGCCCACCTATATTAGTACCACCTCCAATTGCTCTTGCCCATTCCAGACCATAATGATGCTTCTCTGAACATCTCCCCTTAGTCATCTGACTCACTGGGTCCTAAGACCCAGGGAGGGTCAAAAGGCACTAACATAGTTAGACCGTGTTCTGTCTTCCGTGCCCTCTCGGCATGCACGAGGCCTGGAACACTGTTACACACCAGTGTTGCTCCATTATTGACCAAAGAAGATTATGAGCTCCCAGAAATAATGGTTCCCCTATTTACTATCTAATACGATACCCCAGAAGCCATTGGCAAAACAAGAATTTTTTAGTTCTCAAAGTAGATTTTTTTCCATTAAATAACATCTGACTAGCGCTGCACTGAACAAGGTACTCCCACATGTAAGTTTGCTCTGTTGCCTGGGCTACAGTGCAGTGACGTCACCATAGCTCACTGCAACCTTAAATTCCTGGGTTCAACTGATCCTCCTGCCTCAGCCTCCCAAGTTGCTGGGATTAACAGGCACCCACGACCACTCCCAGCTAATTTTTTTCTATTTTGTAGACGTTGGTCTCAAGCAATCCTCCTGCCTCAGCCTACCAAAGTGCTAGGATTCCAGGTGGATGTGTTTATTTTTAAATCGCCCATTAGTAAATCTTTGGTTACTTGGCAACTAGTTATAACCAGCTTCTTGAATGTCCAAACACTGGGTTTAAGGGGAAAGACATTAATTAAAACACACCATTGTGGAGGAAGCAATAATTTGACTCAGTGGTATCCTGACTGGTCAGCATGGGACGTAGGGACAGAAATATTAACAGTAACTGACGTTAGCTATGAAGGCCAGAACCTTTTTTCAAAAGTGAGAAGGCAGAGGAGAAGCAAAAGGTACCAAAGAGACAAAAGAAGAACAGCAGCGGAGGGTGCGGTGGCGGCCAGGGACACGGCAGTGTGGTGAGCACGTGGTAGGGAAGACGGAACGACGCGCAGCCACCCTCTGCTCCTGGGACCCGCGGTACAGCAGCAGGCAGGTCCCTCTCCTCAGCGCCCTGTGCTGTCTCTCCAGGTGGGGACTGCAGGGAACCAGAGGCCAATGAATTCTCTAGAATAAGCTTTTTCAAGAAACCCTGCATGATAACCATAAAGGATGCTTATACGGTTAAACTCCCTTCTCTTGAATTGAGCTGCGGCAATGATAACCTCAAAAAAGCACTTCCTTCCAATCTCTAGAATAATGGGGTTTTTTTCCCACAGTGACATGGAAACAAATGACTAAATTGTGGTAGCTTTCTAAATCTGATTAATGTTATTCAGGGACTCCCACAAACTGTTTGCCATTTATTACCCTTCCTAATTAGGGGCTGTGAGGTCTTTATCTTCCCCAACCTACAGTCACATGCTCAGGATGGAGGCTTTGCTAAAAGCAGGACTCCTGGCTAATACTGTTAATGAGTTTAGCACTGCCAAAATGTCAATAGTTTTTTATTTGGTCAGAAAGGGCCTAATTTATCTAGTTCAGCTGCCCTTGGAAATGTTCACGGAAATGTCAGAGCGGCAATCGGGAGAACCGAATGGCAATAAAGATGATTACTAGCCAGGTAGCGAAGGGTACCCAACTGGCAGGTGGCTTTTATTTTTCTTTCCCCATGGCAAGATTTGTTCCGTGATAAGGCAACAGTGCAGAGTTTGGCACCAAAGCATAACCATGCATACTGTCCTAAGGATAATTACATTTTTGAAATTTTGAAACATATACAATGTAAGATGTTAACTGTAAATCGCTCAAAAAGACAAAGAAAGCATAAGAAAATGTTTCAGGGGAAGAGATAGGAAGAGCTGAGCTTGTTAACATCATTTGCTTCACTCACAACATAGTTTAGGATGTTAGAAAAGGGGATCTGAAGGAGCTCTCGCTTGGTTTTATCACTAGAAAAAAATTGTTTTTATGACTTAGTCCAGAAAAATAAAAATAAGGATTCCTTCTTTAGTCATTTCAACTTATTTCCTAAACAAGCCTAAGTGGTGACCAAGGTGGTGGTTCTAAGAGTCAGTAACAAACGACACAGCTGTTCATCTTTAGATATCAGCATCCGGATGTCCCGAACCCAGGTGGTTTTCACTTAAGCTTGCAACACAGTGTGGGGTGAACCTCAGCATGTGTGGGGATTTCAGTGGCTGGGCTCAGCCTTTCACTAATAATTCCAAAATTATTCCATGGGCACACAAATTTATTCACGTTTTTATGAGAAAGGAGATCACACAAAATTAAAGGATAGAGATAGAATTCCAAAATTTACCATGGGCACACAACTTTATTCACGTTTTTATGAGAAACGAGATCACACAAAATAAAGGATAAAGAAAAGAAAGCCTTCAGCCTTCGCCCCAAGGGCTGCCTTCATACGGAATAAAAATTGCAGGCTTCCAAGGTATCAATACATCTCCCTCTTTGCACCCACCACAATCCCTAGTTCCTCTGTCTCGTACAATGGGATACAGAAATGCTTCATGTTTTCTGATGCAAGGCCCATCTAACTTTTTTCAGCTTACTAGATGGAGCAAAGAATATGGTAACAGGCCCCTGCTTGGAAAGTTGAGAAGTAAAAAGTCCTATATCAAATTCCAGGTGACCTCAGCTACACCCCCAAACTCCACAATGTTAACCTTCCCAGGAACCCAATAAGTCTTTGCTCTTGAAATCAAAAGGCCCCCACACTACCAACCTGGGTGTTAAGAAAAATACTGTAAGTCTAATGGCATGGCCATGTTTATTCTGCTAGGGATTTTAAAATAGCATTATCCATATAAATCATGTGGTTTTCTTTTTAATCTTAGAGGAACCCAAAAGTCCAATCAGGTGGTTATGTTCTCCTGTAATTCTTCTCCTTTTCCCTGTCAGATCCCCATTCAGAAATGAAGAAGCGAGCAACTGAATTTCCTCCCATTTAAATGTGGTCTCTACCACACTCATTTGAGCGTAACTAAGTAATAAAAAGCTCTTCTAATGACAAAATATCACATTTCTTTCTCAGTAATTTCTAAGTACCAGAATATAATTGTCCACATTAGGATATGTTCCCTTTATCCAACAGTCAGGTGAGAAATAGGAATAAGATCATCAGAATTCTAGCCAACACCAGTAACAAAAACATAATTAGCTTCTAGGTATTTATGAGCCTATTCTTTCAACAAAATATAGTAATTATCCCTTTAAAAGTGAATACGATAATGCTTGGATTGCAAGGAAACAGTTCGGTGAATGAATTACAGGACATTACACTCCTATCGTATCTAATAAGGTTCCTTTTACCTTCTTGTCCTTCGTTCATTTGAATTTTCAATCTCAAGTTAACAAAACCACTGTCAAGTGGGTAGGCAGTGTGGAAGCACAAAACTGTGATAATGTTAGCTAAGTAGCTGCTGATTCTCGGGGTTGCTAGCAACAGAAATTACAGAAATGCACCAAGAAACAGTCTATGGAAGTTATTACCACTTATTATCACTATTTCATCAATGTGAAAACATTAATGAATCAAGGAGAGAGAACGATTATCCTATGATAAAAGAAAAAGATCCTCTTAATCTAGTGCATGTATCAGAACAGAGCTGAGAATGACGCTGGGAAAACTTTTGGAATAGAAAGAGAAAAGCAGCCTTTCTTCTGAAGCAGAAACGTGATTACCAGTGACTGCACCTCTGCAGAATTCCCAGGAAACAGCAGAAATTCCAGGAATGTGCATCGTCTTCCCTTCCCAGGTACAGCATATTCTACGAAGGAACAGAGGTGTCCCACCAGCTCAGGAGTTCTAAGAGCCGCAGCCCGGAAGGAACTGTGCGTGAGCACTGACATCTCAGGGAAGGTAGCACAGAGGTGGCGTGGGGATTCCGTGCTGTGCTCTGAGTCACCCTTCAGCACCTCAGAGTCTTTCTCAATTGGGTGTTTTTTGCTCTTCTGGTATTAGATTAAGTACTATAAAGAGATAGCAGAAAAGTACAGAAAGTACCAGACACTCCCAGACCCCACAGAGTCAGACGAGCTCCTAAGGGAGACAGAACTTAAACATGAGAAACAGGCTGAAGTCTTATTTTAAAGAGCATAGGTGACTTTGTGGGCACCAAACGCAATACGGTTTTCAGGAAACAGGGGAAAGTAAGCGTGTGGTGGGGCCAAGCAGAGGTAGCAGTATCAAATACGGGTATTTCTGTGATTAAATTGTGTTAAGAAAAAAATGCAAATAACACCATGCCAATAGTCACAGTAAGAAAGATCAGGACCCTCTCATCCACAGTAAAAACTGGATGATGAAAGGGACAGTGGGACATGTCAAGGCTGAACAGTTGAGAAGCTTTCTACCCCGAAACAGTCTGTCGCCTGTCTCTGTCCCTCACCCTCCCAAGCCTGCCTCTGCCTTGGTTACACTCCTAATTCCCCTCCTGGGTATGAACTGGTATCCAGAGGAAGAGAGGGCTTCAACTCTGCACAGAGAAATGCTGGCTTCTCCAGCGCATACAAACTGCTCAACGCTGTACACTCAACAACCACTTGAAGCAGGGTAAGGGATCTCCAGAAGGTCCCTAGGAGTGCCAGAGAGAGGACTGACCCCAGTCCTGCTATCAGATAACACCCACTTCCTCCGAGCGCCTCAGGGCCCCTCACCAGGTGCAGCAGCAATTACCAAGAAGCACAGAGCAGATTCTGGGCATCAGAAACGCAGTTCCTTCCTCTACTTAGCTACTGAAGATGTCTCTGTTAGCAAACCAACTTCCTCCTAGGAGAGGGGGAAACCAACAGGAAAGTATCTGCACTAAGACGAGATAATTTAATTTGGACTACATATACTTTGAAGGTTAACAAAATTGAGGCCAGACTAGCATTCTGGAAGCTGTTTCCCATCATTCAAGCAGTTAGGTTTCTATTACAGTCCTTTCAAGGGCCTGGGTGGGCTATTGGAATCACCAAATAAAAATGAGTTCATCATCCACGTTCTCACAATCAACTCCTTCTATTTTCACAAATGCTCATTTCTGAAGGAATGTTATACTTTATGCTTTAGAAAATATGTTTGCACTGAATGACATTTCTGGCTAGGAAGCCAAGCTCTGACACCTCCTGCACCATGCCTAGATTCCTGGCCTGTCTTTCAGAGTGCCAGAGAACTGGGGGCAGGGGGAAACACGGCAGCTTGTGACCTTCCCTTCACTTCCTGAAAGCAGCAAAGACCTAAGATCCTCCTAGCAACCAAAGCCTCCAGCCAATGGTCATCTGGGTGGGCCACTGGATTACAGAGCTCCTTAAAGGAAAAAATAAAAAGAAACCCCCGGAAGCTACAAGCAGGGCCTTCCTCCCTCCTGTTACAAAATAGTTACTCTAATTCCAAGAGCTAAATTGATTACATGGCAAAGTTTGCCAAGCCAGTAGGTTCAATGTTGTTCTAGATTAGCATTTTGGTCAGATACACTTTAAACAAAAATTAAATGAAGCCTTTAACTATAGACCTGCACTCAGCAAAACAGTTCAGTTTAGGAACTTCCAAATAATTTTGTTATTTACAGGAAGTCACCATTAAAACAGAAAAACACTAGCAATTCATAATGGTGACGCTCTTTGGCCAGAAAATAAATTTCAGCAGCCCCTGGGATTAAAAGGACTTCACTGAGCTCCGGGGATTAAGTTTCCTAGGTTGGTTTGCTTCACAAAAGGCTTTGCAAAATAGATTAATACTAGATCACGCGAAGACACGTCCACAGATTCAATCAACCACAGATGGAAAATACTTGGGGAGGGGGAATAAAAAAATTAAAAACAAACAACAAAAACAGTATAGCAGCTAGTTACATAGCATTTACACTATATTCGGTATTACAAGTAATCTAGAAATGAAATTATTTAATGTATACGGGAGGACGTGTGTAGGTTACATGGGAAGACACCATTGTATATAATGGGCTTGAGCATCCTGATTTTAGTATGGAGGGAGGATCCTGGAACGACCCCCTCCTTGGATACTAAGAAGAGGATCAGATGTTATTAAATGTTCAAGAGAAATACACTTTTATCCCAGCACCATTTTAAAACTGGTTTCACTTGATGTTGGAGGGGGCCATCTCCCCTTCAATCTCATGCATACTCCACGGATTATTTTAATATTAGTTTCACTTGGTGTTAGAGGCGGCCAGCTCCCGTTCAATCCCATCGCATACTCCATGGATCATTGTAAATTGCTTTCACTTGGTGTTGGAGGGGCCCAACTTGCATCAGAACGTCAAGGCCACAGTGGCCACAGCTATGCTGGCCCCAAAGAGTAACCAGTATGGAAGTGGTGTGGAAGCCCAAGCCGGCTCCTGAAGCTGCTGCCAGCCTTGCTCACCTCCCCGCACCCCTCCCAGCTTCCTCCCGACACCCTGGCGGCCTCATCACTGCTGCACAGGCATTCTTAGACAAGCACCAGGCAGGAGACTGAGTATGCCTGAGCAGGCCTGAGTAGAGCAACAGATGGTCCCAATTTATTACAGCTTATGTGTTTGGTTTTTTTAAACTGACCTTTTCAGTCTTTGGATTATTTTACAAAGACCACCCCCAGGTCATCAAGGTACCTCTGTTTTTCTTCTTTAACATCGGACATTGGACACCAGACACCACCCAATACACTGCACAGTTTCTTCCTTTACACACACTTTTCCCTCCTCCCAAACCCCACTCTTTCACTCTCCTCTGATCTACCCTAAAGATATAACAAAACAGAAAGTTATGTAGGTGCATTATTTATATGAACAAAGTTTAAGAACCTAAATATTTATTCAGTAGTTAACTGTATAGCATGACACATAAAATGGACTATCAGAGTTATTAAAAATTCAGTTTTTTGAAAGAAAATGTATCAAGGATGTGGAGAAAAGGGAACACTTCTGCACTGCTGGTGGGAATGCAAATTAATACATTCTTTTTGCAAAGATGTTTGGAGCACACTTAGAGATCTAAAAATAGATCTACCATTCAATCCTATAATTCCTCTACTAGGTATATACCCAGAAGACCAAAAATCACATCATAACAAAGATATTTGTACCAGAGTGTTTATTGCAGCCCAATTCATAATTGCTAAGTCATGGAAAAAGCCCAAGTGCCCATCGATCCACGAATGGATTAATAGATTGTGGTATATGTACACCATGGAATATTATGCAGCCTTAAAGAAAGATGGAGACTTTACCTCTTTCATGTTTACATGGATGGAGCTGGAACATATTCTTAGTAAAGTATCTCAAGAATGGAAGAAAAAGTATCCAATGTACTCAGCCCTGCTATGAAACTGATTTATAGCTTTCATATGAAAGCTATAACCCAGTTATAACCTAAGAATATGGGGAAGGGGCAGAGGGAGGGAAGGGAGGGGGGAGGATGGGCGGAAGGAGGGTGACTGGTGGGATTACACCTGCGGTGCATCTTACAAAGGTACATGTGAAACTTAGTAAATGTAGAATATAAATGTCTTAACACAATAACTAAGAAAATGCCAGGAAGGCTATGTTAACCAGTGTGATGAAAATATGTCAAATGGTCTATAAAACCAGTGTATGGTGCCCCATGATCGCATTAATGTACACAGCTATGATTTAATAAAAAAAAAAGAAAAAAAGGTATCAAGGAAAACTTGAGTAAATGCAGGATGTTGCACTGTAAACTCAAGTATAATCCCTTTAAAGGAATATCAATAACTAAAAAAAATAAAATGTTACTTGATACTAAAATTACAAAATTTTGCCTATTCAAGTATTTCACAAATGTTTTACGAACACACATTGCATTTACAATCACAGCTGCTTATTCCTTACTCCTTTCCCTGCCCTTTTCCTGAAAGAGCAGTCCAAGGAGGGAACGTTCATGTGCATGATGAACTAATCAGATTGAAAAAAAAAAAAAAAAAAATTAAAGGGGTGGCACTTGTAGCTCAGGGGGTGGGACGCTGGCCCCATATACCGAGGGTGGCAGGTTCAAACCCGGCCCGGGCCAAATTGCAACAGTAACAAAAAAAAAAAAAAAAAAAAAATTAAAGAACCACGATGTAAAGGCACAATGTACGTTAGTTCTAATGGCAGATTCTGAAGCATGAACATATGTATTATATATACAGAAGATGCTAGAAGGCAGAGATGATGGTCCTTTGACCTGCATTTCAGTAAACATAGTTCAAATGGTTACTTCATACTGCTCCTTATTTATGTGGTGAGATGCAGGCACCCATCCCGGGAAGACTGGACTAAAGTACAAAAAACAGCAGCCATCAGCTTTTGGCACTGTGAGTGAACACCATGAAGACCTAAGATTCCAAAATCCTGACCGCTCTCTGAGCCTTATTATCCAACAGTCTACTGCACATTTCCACTTAGCTGACCAGCAGGCATCTCAAACTCAGCAAGCCCAAATCTGGATTCATCATTCCTCACAATCTGCATTTTACTGTGGACTCTCCCATCTCACCTGTCAGCATAATCCTCCCAGACAGCTGGGCATCCTCCCCAACGCTGCTCCTTCCTGGTAACCTACCCACTGCGTCCCACTCCAGCCCACCAACCCCTGGTCTCACAGGTGCCAGCGGTGAAGGCCGTGGCTGCATGACCTGTGAAGGCAGTAAGCACTGTGCACACAGCAGAGACTTCTAGAATCAGACCCCAGATTAAACCTGCCCTGCCACCTACTAGAGTGTAACCTCGGACAAGACCCTTAAGCTGAGTTTCCATGCCCTTGCTGACAAATGCCCCTCAAAATAGGACCTGTGCCATGGTACCGTGGCAAAGTTTAAATTAAAGTCAATCACTCAACAGTGAATACTGAAGGCTTGGTACTGTGCAGGAGCTGGAGTCAGTGGTGAGGAACAGCTCTGCTGGTAGGAGACACTGAGTCCACAGGCCTGCACAGCACACTCTCAGCTGCAATGCAGCAGGGTCCACCACTGTGGGAGCACAGCAGAGAGTAAAAACTGAGTCCTGAAAAAAAAAAAAAGAAAGAAAGAAAAGAAAAAGAAAACAAACCAAAAGAAAAAAAAAATAAATGCATTCCTGTAGGATGAGCAGGAGGTAGATAAACAAAGGTTAAGGATAAGATTAGGGCACCAGCAGAGGAACAGCAAATGTCAAGTTTCAAGGTCAAGAGACAATCAGGTATTATTAACATTAGCTGAGTTGGCTAGAGGCCCTGCAACCTACCAACCGCCCCCCACCGCCAACCCATAGGCTAGAATATGAGGAAGAAGTGGCCAGAGGCATAACTGGAGAGGTCAACGGGGGCTGAGGGATTGGGTCCCCAGAAATGAAAGGTTTTAAGCAGGGAAATGACTAAAAAACAATGCTTCCAAAGTGCTTAGAACATTTGAGTGTTATTCTTGAATACCCTGCCTCTGTTTTTACCATTATATAGTCTGATTTATGCCATCCAGAAAGTTACATTTCATTTGATTTTTTTTTTTTTTTTTGAGACAGGGTCTTGCTCTGTTACCTGTGCTAGAGTGCACTGGTGTCATCATAGCTCCTGCAACCTCCAGCTCCTCCAGGCTCAACTGATCCTCCTGCCTTAGCCTCTCCAATGGCTGACACTACAGGTACACACCACCACCCTTGGCTTTTTAAGGGTGGGGGATAGGGGATCAGTGTCTCACCATGTTGCTCAGAATGGTCTTTAACTCCTGGCCTCAAGCAATCCTCCTGCCTTGGCCTCCCAAAGGGCCAGGGTTACAGGGGTGATGAGCCACCACACCCAGCCCACATATTTTTTTTCTTAAGTTAGCCTTTGCCTAATAATTATTAATGAGTTAGAATATTTTTAAAAAGCAATTTAAATTTTTTTTCTCCATTTAGTTGGAAAACGAAAGGTAAGAACATAAAGGGAAAAGCCTACTAGTCTTTAGCTGGGCTTTTTGATAGAAGAGCAATGGAAAAGTTAATTTCTTAAGTCATAAACTTCCTAATTCTCCACATAACCAATTCCACTGACTTTCCAACTCCAATTGCTATGCTAAGTAGCTTCTACAAGACACCACATCAGCCTCATCGCTTCGTGGCGTAATGTGCTCCTATCTGCCCACCCAGCCCTGTAAGTGCCAGTGATTCGGGTGCTCAGAGTTACCCCTGCAGCATTATGGGCTGACTGCTTTGAGGAAAACGTAATTCTACCACAGAGGAATACACAGTGTCATATTGTGAATAAAATTCACAGTAGTAACCCAGACCTCACTGGAATACCTTATTAGCTCTGTACCGTAACCTATGAACACTGACATTTAAAAAAAACCCACATTAGCAAAATAAATTTAAAGCTCTATCATTCCTGCCGGATTGCGAACCATTCACCCAAGCAAAGTAATTAACGTATTTCTGTTACTTGCAAATGAGTACTGCAGTTTTTCACTGAATGGGCCTCACTAACTCTGTCCTTTCTAAGAAAGATATCTATCTTTTTGCACCGAGGGCACAATTATATACAGAATTAGTCTCCCTGCCCCATCCTTAAAGACCACATATTTATTACTAATTTGGAAAGAAATCTTGATAAGGCTAAAGGCATTAGGTTACCATTCTCACCAGTTCTAACAATTTTACTTTAATCAGAGTGTCAGCAGACAATACATATTTAACAATACTTTTTTTTTTTTTGGAGACAGAGTCTCACTTTGTCGCCCTTGGTAGAGCTGTGTTGTCATAGCTCACAGCAAAAAGATTCTCTTATCTCAGCCTCCCGGGACTTTTTAGAGATGGGGTCCTGCTCTTGCTCAGGCTGGTCTCCAACTCCTGAACTCAGGCAATCCACCTGCCTCGGCCTCCCAGAGTGCCAAAATTACAGGTGTGAGCCATTGTACCCAGTCCTAACAATACTAATTTCTAACAGGATGCTTTTTAATATCAGAACTATTATTGTGCATCATTAAGCAACCAAAATTGTTGTATTGAAGGCAACATGTTTTTAAAAGCACAAATGTAGTTTTCCGTATGTAAAAATTGAGAGAATAGTTACAAGGTGAAACTAAAGTAATTTTGTGCTTACAAATACTCTGTTGAAGTACTTCAAGTGAAGTATTTCAATTCTACCTCAAGTGAAGTACCTCAATAAAGTATTTGTATGGCACTGGCATTCTTCACATTTATCATTTTTAGCACAATCTGCAATAATTCCAGCTCCTGCAGCTACTCCCACCATCCCAGGAATAAAATTTGCTTGCCAGCGGCCTCCACTCTGATCTCATCCTCTCCTAAGAGAGGACACCACAGCCAGGTTCAGATACTTGCAAAGCTCTCCAATGCCAGACATCCTGGGGCGGGGGGTGTGGGGGGCATGCAGGGGCTCCTTCAGAAGAGGGGAGGAATACCCAGCATCTTTCTTTCCTTTTTTTTTTTTTTTAAGGAAAGGGAACCTGGGAGTGCAGTGGGGTGCTTATACCACTGGTTGACATAAGAGTAGGTGCCTGATGTATACCTTTCCTATCTGTCTCTTGGTCTTATTTTACTTTTACTTCTTTCCATTATTCTTTACTATTATGTATTCTTTCAGGCACACTGCAAGCAAGTGCTTTGAGAAGAAAGCACTTCTCCAGCCACTGGCCACCCTCCCCAGGTAAAGCTTCTGAGATAGAGAAATGGGTAAACAAGCTATTGAGTGCTAAGAGGGAAGTCAGGGGTGGGACATGTTGCCAGATCCCAGGGGACTTGGAGCCAACTGGGCATTGATAACAGCCCTCCAGGGGAGGTGCCCTGCTGGATCCAGGAGACACAGCTGGTGTCACCAGGTGAAGGAAGGTCATCGCAGGCAGGAAGAGGGTTTCGGGGTGCGGGAGGGAAGAGGAGGAAGAACACTGACTATCTGCGCTGCTCCTTCGACCTGTTGGACAAATTGATCTCAGCTGGAGATAACTTGGGAGGCAACAGATTAGGGACGGTAGTTTAAGCCATGGGAATGGAAAACACCGCCCCTGGAGAGTCCCCAGAGACTGAGCCAGAGATGGACTCCAAGGGGTCCAACTCCACACCCACAAAGGGAGAGGTGTGAGAGCCTGGCACTGAGCTGTAGGACTCCTGTCACTTCCCTTCCCATTGCCCTCAAGAGACATGGTCAGGAGCGTGACCCAACTGCTGAACAACTTCGAAACATTTATTCTACCACTTCCTCCTTCTGACCATTAGATAAAACCTCAGTAAAATCTAGAGGCTTAAAGAAAAACAGTAACAACAACAAAAAAAACCTACTTCCAACTGAAAAAGCTATGAACAGAAACAGAGATGGCCTTCACTGCTGTGGGGGGACAGCTCAAGTCCTCTCAAACACATTTGCCAAGGCTCCCCTCTCATGTCCAATAGATGTGCCTTCTCCAGCGGCCATCGCTACCTCAAAGCAAAGCTCCCACCAGGGCTGCTGTAATCTTGCAGTAAACAGATTGCATCTTGTATGGGAATTCACAAAGTATATGCATCACTGGCAAACCTTATCTCCATGAAAGAAACGGTTATGCAACACCCTTTATTCTGAACAGGGGCGAGGCTGCGATGCTCCCCTCTCCATGTTAAGTCATGACAGTCATCCTAAGCCTAGTTCCTGGGCACAAAAGGGACTGAGAATGCTATAGCTGGAACAAAATACGACAAACTTAATAAAATCTAAGAGGAACTGGTATTGCTACTTGTTCGGTCACTGACATTCTGGCTCTGTGAATCGACCTTTCTTGTCCAAGACTTGCCAATATTTGGATAAACATCTTGTCAGGTAATTAGTTTGGGCCATTAAGGTTAAGAAAAAAGTATCAGCGTTCCGTGAGACTCTCAGGATTCCTGGATCTTGTTTTTATGACATATTGGTCTATACTTATGCACTTAAATTATTTAAGCACACTTAACTACAGCTACTAGTGCTTCTGCTCCTAAACTGTTTCTCTTCTACCTGACACCTTTGCTACAGCAAGTTAGCAGTGTAATGGCTAAACAATAATTATTATTACAGCAGCAAGAGCTAACAATTACTACATATTTATCAGGCACTGTGATAATCACTACGTGGGTCATGTCACTGGTCTTCGCAGCATTTTTCTGGCCAGATACTCTTATTATCACTACTTTGTAACAGGGGAATGGAGCCAGAAAAGTAACTTTGCCCAAATCACCTAGCAGGGAAATGGCCAGAGCTACGATTTCAGAGTCTACGACTTTACAAACACGTGGTTTTACAGACAAAGAAACAGAGGTAACGTGACCCAGTGGAGATGTCAGTAAAGAAGGTGGCCAAGAAACAAAGGCCATTCCTCGCCACTCCACATTCTACTCTGACCCCGACGTTTCATCATTGCTAGCTGGGGATACTTAATGCCAAAATAAAGTAGAGGCACCCTATCTTTGACACTCGGCAAATTAAAGGGTTTGAAAGCAGCTTTATCAGCATTAGACACTTTCTTCAGCAGTAATTACATGTGGGTCCAGACAGCATTTTCATAAGCAGCTCAGAAGCCCAAAATGAGAGACAGTCTTGAAAGTCGTCCTATCAAGCCTACTAGAAGGCATCCTGATTTCTGCCCCATGCTTACATCAGATCATACCCCCCCAAAAGATAATATCAAATTGAATTTAAATTTACGTACCATAAATTGGAAGTAAAAACTCCTGTCCTGGAGTCCAACTCACCTCTTTTTCCCTCTCCTCCCTCTTAATACTGGGTCATAATCAGCCCAGGCACGGCAGCCTCCGAACTGTTGTTTCCACAGTCCTGCATGATGCCGAGTCTCAGCCAAACACCTGGCCAAGAATGCTCCCGGTCAATAGGAAAATAAACTAGGTTTGGGTTTGAGCAGGATTAGATTCACAGCACCAAGGAATAAAGCCAGACTTATCTAATCTAACAGGGAAGTCTTGGACTTCCTGGTTACTTTCCACAGGCCCCTCTTGCTTTGCCCTCTCCTAAAACTACTCTTTAAAGCAGCAGTTCTTAACCTGTGGGTCGTGACCCCTTTGGGGGTCCAACGATCCTTTCACAGGGGTCGCCTAAATACATCCTGCATATCAGATATTGACATTACGATTCATAATAGTAGCAAAATTGCAGTTGAGAACCACTGTTTTAAAGACTTAAATCACATGTTGGTAGAAAAATGAAACTCCTCCAAATGTCATGGACATAATTCTTTTTTTTTTTTTTTTGCAGTTTTTGGCCGGGGCTGGGTTTTAACCCACCACCTCCAGCATATGGGGCCGGCGCCCTACTCCTTTGAGCCACAGGCACCACCTTTCTTTTTTTTTTTTTGAGACAGAGCCTCAAGCTGTCCCCCTGGGTTAGTGCCGTGGCATCACATCTCACAACAACCTCCAACTCCTGAGCTCAAGCAAGTCTCCTGCCTCTGCCTCCCAAGTAGCTGGGTCCACAGGTGCCCACTACAAAGCCTGGCTATTTTCTGGTTGCAGCCATCATTGTTCTTTGGCGGGCTCGGGCTGGATTCGAACCGGCCAGCTCAGGTGTATGTGGCTGGCGCCTTAGGCGCCGAGCCGACGGACGTAATACTTAACTCCTTGGCTGCCTAGTGTTGCTAGAGACAGTGTAAGCTTTCTTCAAGGGGAGTAGCGTCAGCCAGCAACAAGTTCCGAAACTCCTCAACACCTCAGAAAGTTCTGTTTTCTTGGGCACCGTGGAGGAGCCTCCTGGGCTTAGGCACAGCCCGGTTCTGTTCTGTGGAGAAGCTGTCTGCTCTCAGGAGTCGCTTTACACTGATTCTTACTCCATCTGGGAACACAAGGTAGTGTCTGCCATACAAAACCCCAACACGGAGAAAATCAGACACGGACCAAGGAGAAAAGGGATCAAGGGTTGACATCTGGAAGACGCAAGGAAGTTCCACAATTAAAACAACCAGATTAAAAAATGGGCAAAGGTCTTGAACAGACAGATTTCCAAAGAAGATGTACAAATGGCCCATAAGCAGCACATGACTGATCATAGGGGAAGCACAGATCGAAACCACAATGAGGGCTGAGGCAGCAGCAGGATAGAAGATAAGCTAGGAGAAGAAGGTGGAAATCGGTGGAGATTCCTTGGTGGTACATAGACCCACCCAAGAATAAGAGCTATTGCCCTGGGGGATGACAGGACTCTAAGAGGAAGGAACCTAGGTCCCTGAATGACTATATGGAAGATAATTACCTGCCCAGCAGGAGCATCTCAATGAATTGCTAGCAAGAAATAAACTGTTAGTGTGTAAAAAAAAGAAACCACAATGAGCTACCCCTGCACCCCCATTAAGATAGCTACTATCAAAAATTAACAGCAACAACTAAAAAAACTCAGAAAAGAACAAATGCAGGCAAGGATAAAGGGAAATAAAAAAAAAAAATGAGAGGCTTTACCAAGTCACACGTTATCAACACACAGAAGTTGGCAAACCAGTCAGACAGTAAGCCCATGTCATTATTCCTCCAAAAAGAAGGGACATTTACACCTGTTAGGCCCCCGCAATCTCGCCAGCAAAAATCATTCAGGACAGAGAACTGTAACACACCCAAATCCATAGTTAGGGCTAAAAATAAGATCTTCCAATTACAACGGACCCTTGAACAACACGTGTCCACTGTGCAGGTCCTCTTCTGCCTGTCCCCTGAGACAACGCAGCCAACCCAACCCTCGTTTTCCTCCTCCGCCTAGTCAGTGTGAAGACATCGAGGCTGAGACCTTGATGAATGTCCACTTTTACCTCAGGAACAGCAAATACTACATACGTTTCCTCTTCTTCTGATTTTTTTTTTTTATTTGAGACAGAGTCATACTTTGTCATCATTGGTAGACAGCCATGGCATCATAGCTCACAGCAACCTCAAACTCTTGGGCTCAGAGATCTTCTTGCCTCAGTTTTCCATTTTTAGTAGAAATGGGGTCTCTCTCTTGCTCAGGCTGGTCTCAAACTCCCAAACAATCTACCCACCTCAGCCTCCCAGAGTGCTGGGATTACAGGCATGAGCCACTGCTCCCAGCCTTTATAATTTTCTTAATAACATTTTGTCTAGCTTACTTTATTGTGAGGTTACAGTACATAATATGTTTCACACAAAATGTGTTAATTGACTATCAGTCAGGATTCTAGCCAACATTAGGCTGTTAGTAGTTCAATTTTTGAGAAGTCAAAACTTATCCACTGATTTTTGACTGCACAGGGATGGTGTTCCTAACCCCCTCCTATTCAGTGGTCAATGGTATCTATTACTTTTTTAATTTTTGAAAAATGTTTTGAAGCAAGGTCCTGCTCTGTTGCCTGGACAGTGGCATCGTAGCTCACAGCAGCCTCAAACTCCTAGGCTCAAGAGATCCTCCTGCCTTAGCCTCCCCAGTGGCTGGGACTGAGGTGTTTGCCACTACATCTAGCTAATTTTTCTGTTCAGTAGAGATGGGTTCTCACCATGCTGCTCAGGCTGGTCTCAAACTCCAGGCCTCAAGTGATCTTCTCAAAGAACTGAGATTACAGTGTGAGCCACGGCACCTTGTCTCAACTGTATTTTAATAGTATGCGCTGTAACAATGTCCCATGTGGAAGACTTACTGAAGAATTAGACTTCCTCCTTTTAAATAATCACAGAATATTACAAAACATATACCTTAATGCAAATATCCTGTGATGTGGAAATAGAGGAAGTTAAGGCAAAAGAGGAAAAACATATCCCCAAAGAATTAAAAAGAAAATGGGGTTTTACATTTCCTCTTCTGCCATTGTCTTACCTTCTTTTGGCCTCAGTTTTCTCATCAGTCATCCAAAAGGTCAGGAAGAGAAAAAAACTCAAGCTAAAGATAAGCTCAATAGCATCATCAACACACACATCTCCTTTGTCTGATTCCAGGCATATCAGGCAACTTTCTGGTCATAATCTAACTGCCAAGCAGTTTTTCAATAGGAAATGTCAGCATTCCAGTCTCCTTGGAGCTATATTTGTTATAAATCAATAAACCGATATTAAGGCTCAGAAAATAAAGTCAGTAATTCTAAATAATTGAAGGAAATTGGTCCAAGTGACGGCGGAAAGTTGAGTCCGTTTTCCTAACTTAGAGCCCACCATCATCACCATCCATCAGGCCCAACCATCAGTCAAGGGAAGGCCATTTTCACGTCACCCTTGGCCACCATCCATATGCCACTCGTCCTCTAAACTATTCCTTTTAAGGGGAAAAACAAATTCAAATACTTAGAAGACGTTGAAAAAATAATTACAGTTTATTTTAATGGCATGTAACAATTATTTCTGATTACAGAAAATGACATAATTTGAAAGTTTGGGAAAATATAATACATGGGCTTCAAAGGAGTGAAGCAAAAGGGGAAGCATTTGAGGACAGATCACTCTACCCTCTTCTGAGAACACTTTCTTTAATGGACCTTTGGAACGCAACCTTTCTAGTCTTTTCTTTGCTAATTGCTCCTCTTCTCCAAAACTCCTCCACTCTACTCACCTGAAAAAATAAAAATAAAAAAGGACAGATAAGGTGCATTGGAATCCCAGCACCTTATATGAGAGGCCAAGGCAAGATGGCTTAAGGCCAGCAGTCTGAGACCAGCCTGCACAACAGCAAGGCCTTGTTTCTACAAAAAATAGAAAACCTTAGCCAGGCATGGTGCATCCTCCGGTAGACCCAGCTACTCTGGAGGCTGACACAGGAGGATCACTTGAGCCCTGGAGTTTGAGGTTATACAGTAAGCTATGACGACTGCACTTTTAGCATAGGCAACATGAGACCTTATCTCAAAAAAAAAGAAAGAAAGAAAAAAAAAAACATAAATTCATGCATGTTCAACAATTCTCCATGGCTTGTGAAGCCCCAGGTCAGAACTATTTTCTTGGACCTTATTTCCTCCACCACTCCCAGCCGCGGCATCTCCTTGAACATAAGAGTACTCTGGCCTCTGCACCTTGGCCCTGGCTCTTTCCTCCCCCTGGAATGGACGTCCCCATCTTCGCATGACTGTATCCCTCATTTCTTTCAGGTCTCAGTTCACAGACGCCACAGAGAGGTCTTCCCTGCTCACTACAGTAGCATCCCTAACTCCTCCTTTCCCTGAGTATTTTCATCTTCACAGCACGCATCACCACCACTGGACACACATCTGCCAGTGTGCACTGTCTGTCTCCCACCAGAAAGCAGGATCCATTAGAAAAAGACTTACATCAGTTTTACTTTATCACCGGACCTGAGATAGCATCTGGCAGATAGAAGGTACACAATATTTGTTAAATGAATGAAACGAACAGGGAAAGGATAATAAACTACAGTCATAATGACCAAACTAAATTCCATCAAACATGTAGTTCAACCAAAATAGAAAAGTAGTTAATCCAACACATCTGTTACCTGGGATTTGGTCCAAACAAGCAACTTCCAAGCCTGTTGATGCCCTACTCTGTCACGTATGGACTTGGCACTGGCAAGTGATCAGTTTTACTTTGTCCCGCCCTTCCAAGATCTCCTGGCCTCCCCCGGGGAGGCCGACTTCTACGTGGGTGATACCAGTTAAGTGTCCTGAACACAGGTGAGGGGAGGAACAAGTAATCTGGAGAGGCTGGGAGGGCTTGGGACAGAGAGCAAGGAGGAGTTCAAGGGTGCCGAGTAGTCTACAGGCAAGTTCACACAACCCGTCGGAAAACAAGGACAAGCAATTACTCCCACTCTTACCCTACAACCAACCAGAGAATTCCTTTGCTGTTCTAATTGCAAGGCAATCTTTTCTTGTGCTGGCAATCTTCCCTTGACAACTACTTCAGTATTCTCACAAAACCAGCTGGAGTTAACTGACACGTGCACACACATTCAGATTTTGTGAAACTTTGTGTTCTCAAGTAATCAAACACTAAGCCTCTGCTTTAAGATGTGTTACCATCTCTGGCCTCCTATGTGCCCCCTTATGCGCTCCAAGTACTGATAAAATCTCATGACAAAGGATCAGCCTCTAAATATTCCACTAACCAAAGCATCGAGTAACTTGGATTTACAAGCTTCCCAGCCCAATGGGCTTCTACTGCTTATCTACAAAGTCAACAAACTCAACCGAAAGTTTTTTTATATAACAAGTACAATCAATAGCTGCTAATTTTGGATTTTTTCTTAAAAGACTGCCCCCAGGTTTAACATCTTTGCTGAATTTCAGGAGTATCATGAAAGATTCACATACATAAAGTGCTTTAAAACCTCAGTCATGCCAGGCACGGTGGCTCATGCCTGTAATCCTAGCTCTCTGGGAGGTGGAGGTGGGAGGATTGCTTGAGCTCAGGAGTTTGAGACCAGCCCGAACAAGAGTAAGACCCTGTCTCTACTAAAAACAGAAAAAATGAGGCAAGAGGATCGCTTGAGCCCAAGAGTTAAAGGTTGCTGTGAGCTATGATGCCACCGCGGCACTCTACGCAGGGCAACAGAGTGAGACTCTGTCTCAAAAATAAATAAGTAAATAAAATAAATAAAACCTCAGTCACTCCTGTGGTAATGTAAACCTTCCAATAAGCATCCTCCTCCCCCTGTGTACTGATCTGGGCTGCTTCTAGTCAACAAGACGAAAGGGACATTCACTAGGAAGACAGGGTAGCTCTGTAGTCCTAGTATGTATTTACTCTATAAATCAAACTTTTGTTTATCTGTGTAACCCAGGTTACTTTTTCTTTCTTCAAGAGTGAAAAGATACCACTGCTAGGAATCTGGGTAGGAATGGGGGTGGGGGGTGGTTTCAAGGAAAGAATTACATATGTTTCTCTCTGTTATGACATCCTCTCACCAATGTCAATAATCTACGTCCTCCTCAAAGCTTTGGTTTGCAGTCTTGCCTGGCTTCTCAACCCTGTAATGTTGCCAGCACAGCCCCTCTCCCAGACAGATGACTGAAAACATAATCTTGGTTTTCTGAAATTCGATCCCGTGAATCAAAACGAAATTTGAAATTTCTGCTCATCAACACGTTCCTGATTTTCCTATAAGTGCAAGTTTGATCTTCCAGCTGCTGTCCACCAGGACTTGCATTGGGTGAATCAGCCTCAGGTAGCTATTCAGACAGCACCCTTGACTTGACTTTCTGAGCAACAAGGTGATTTTCCTTACCCTAGGTAAGTACACCCACTCATTCAAGGGTCCCAGGCCTCAGTCTGGTAGAAACCTGTAGGTGCGTCCTGAAGATGAGAAGTGGGAGGATTTAAAGGCTTCCCAACTAGACAAAGAAGCTCCTGAGAATGTTCTCTCTCTGCCTTCAGGTCAGTGGCCAGCTCAATACACAATCACTTTCCTGATCTTAGACTAATCACCATCTCATCACATCTCCTCCCTTTTCTTGTTACACTGACCTCCACCTGATTCTAGACACATGAACCATGTCTGTGGCTTAATCCACATCACCGTGTCCACTGGGTCTGACCCCAGATGGCAATGCCACGTTCAGCACATGCTTCTTCAGGACGTGGCTCACAGCCCCTGCCTGCCACGTGACCTCAGCTCCGACTGCACTGGGCTCTCTGGCTTTCTCCTGCAGCCTCAGCACTCAGCAGCCCCATCATGATCTAGCCAATCACAGTCAGAAGCTAGAGCCCAGCCTGGAGGTGGAAAAGCTCTGATTATTGTGACAGAGGAAGCTTTATTCTTCTTTTTCTGGCACCTTAAACATTCTAACACCAATCCCTCAGAGGCCTCTGAATGCGCAGGCCAGGGGACAGAGGTTGTGGTGCCCCATCTCCCTTGTCCCCAACCCCAGCCCCACTGAATGATGATCACACTATTCCTTATCTTGACAGATCTGCATTTAAGGGTCTGGAAGGTCAATGCCTAGAATTCCTCAGCCACTTGGAGGCAATGGCAGTGACTATTATATCCCTTTACTCTAATCACATCCATTTTGTGTTTATCAAAAATACTTATCTGGGTACTGCACAGGGATTACAATACAAATCAAGTTAAACAGGCTTATTAAATAGAATACGCCCTCATTGGAACACGTGATCAAAATCTGAGTGCAGTACCAGAAGCTAACAAAAGAAAACAGTGTTCAAATAGTGCCACTCTGGACCAAGACTATCTGGGGACAAATCATGACTCCCACCTTTATACAGTCCGTACAGTCTTGGTAACTTTTTTCATCTCTTCATGCCTTAATTTCTGCACCTGTAACATGGGTTTAACATAATGTATCTCACTGGGATTCTGACAATTAAGCCTGTCAATACTTCGGAAGTGCTTAGAAAATGTTAGCTTTTATAAACTGCTGAATTGTTCATTTGTTAATAGCAAAACAAAACAAAAAACTAAAAACCGTTCCCAGGCATTGGGAATTAAGAAACTAGGGTTTTAGGCAAGGGTCTGGCATTTCTTGGCCTCTACAGTGGATTGAAAATGGTTGCAAATTCTTGGTCTCTCCTTTCTTGGAGAGGTGGGATCTGTTTCTTTAACCCTTTGAATTTCAGCAAGGCATCCAGCTTTTTTGATTACAGAACACACAGAAGTGACAGTCCTATGTTTTAAGAGGAATTAAGAAGAGAACTTTAAGAAAGCTTATACCTCCTCCTCCTGGGAACCCAGACATCACGCCCAAACTGCCACAAGCTGCCACACAGGTGGGCCTGGGTGGAAGAGATCTGAGCTGATCTCACAGGGCACAGGCAGCACTAGTCTGCCTGCCACAGGATTAAGCCCTCCGGGAAGTGGAGCCTCTTGCCCAAGTCACAGACACCGGTCTTCCCCTCCCCTGAACTCTTGCAAAGCCATGAGAATGTAAGATTACCTGGAGCCTTAAATTTTGGAGTTTGTCACACAGCTAGAGATAACCAAAATTTTTTTTAAATCTTCAAACCAATCTCAGTTCATATTCTTTTTTTTCTTTCTTTTTTTTTCGAGACAGAGTCTCACTTTCTTGCCCTGAGTAGAGTGCCATCAACCTTAAACCCTTGGGTGTCGGCCTCCCAAGTAGCTGGGACTACCGGCACCTGCCAGGATACCTGGCTAGTTTTTCTATGTTCAGTGGAGACAGGGTCTTGCTCTTGCTCAGGCTGGTCTTGAACTCCTGAGCTCAAGCGATCCAGCCACCTCCGCCTCCCAGAGAGCTAGGATTACAGGCAGGAGCCACCAGGCCCAGCCTACTGTTCAAATTCTATTCAGTATGTATAAAAAAGGAAAAGGGAGAGAAGCAGCAAGGTGTTCATTTACTCAAACATCTACAGAACACCTACTATGTGCCAGACTCCACATCAGGTGTCAATGCTGCTCTTCTTGTGTTTACAGACTGTGGCTGAGACAGACATTAAACAATTAAAGGCAGAGGAGTACAAAGAAACACAAAGGGGTGTGGGAGTACTAGGTGATCTTGCAGGCCCCTTCCAACTCTAGTATTTCATAATTAACTTGATCATGAACAGTATCTGTGAGATGGCCACATAGAGATAGTCTATGCAGAGAACTTTCTTCTGTACAACCCTACTTAATTACCACATCGATGAAGATGGGTTTCAGGAGTTACCTAACAAATTGAAGTCAGGGACGTGCCTCTATGGCCTGATTCAGAAGTGGAGTGATCTGGTAAGAGAGGCTTTGAATGAAGAGATAGGGAGAAAGGGAAATATGATTTCCAGGGGCAAGCAATGTTTTAAAGTAAATGGTGATGGAGAATTTTGCCTATTCATGGTTTAATGTTTAAAAGGCAAAGAATAAAAGTTGATTACTTAAGACAGATTCTTTGAATAAAAAAAGGATATTCTTTCATCTCCAGAGGTTTTAATGATTGGCTAACAAAGGACAAATTTTCAAAAATAAACTTTTTCCTAGATAAATAGCTGTCTACCAGACAAGCAGATCCAGCAGAAAACTACTCTGCAAGGATGAGAAAATTCAGATTTACTCTGATCTTGCTACACTTTAAGACATCTTCCTTCCAAAGTCTGAATTATTATAAGAGCCAAGAGCTGTACCTGTGATAAATAAGGTTACACTACACCCTGGCCCCACATGTTTTACTGAGACATACATAGCTAATTGCTGGCCTAAAACTCACAACCAGGAGGAAGAAGATACCGGAGATTTCCCTTAAACAAGCATTAGGAGAACTTAATGCTGCTGAAAGTGTGGTCATTTGGCTTCTTGATCATGGAGGAGGGAGGTTGAAACATTTAATTTTTTTTAAGTACTTTTGATTTGACTGATATTATACTCCTTTAACCTCACATTTAAAAAAAGTTCTTCGAATCTTTAATAGAGACAGCTACAGCCAAGAAAAAAAAGAACAAACTGCCAGTACACGTGTCTAAAATTTTCCTTTTTGCATTTCTGTTATTATGGTATGGATTCATTTCTTTCAAAAGAGTTCAGACTGGACATAAGCCATCTATGGTCGGTGAATAAATAAAAACATGTTTGAATGTTCAGGCAATTTTATTATCTCCTGTAATCAACTTGCAGGATCTTAAATGGCTGGTGTTCAAATTGAAGACACACGAATTTCCTGGTTTTTCCTTCCTTAAAGTTCTCATACTTGCAAAACACCTCATCCCCAATAACCAGTTCTAGGTCTGCTAATCCCGTCTCTCTCACACCCAAATTCCTCCCGCCTCCCTCATATCTGAGCATTCCTGCACTACTATAGGCAGAGGCCAACCCCTGGGAAGCTGGCTGCTCTCCCTTACAGGATCAGCAAATTGCAACCAGAAATTGATTGAAGTCACTCCCTCTTGTTCAGGATGTTATGGAGTCAGTGTCAACATTATTGTCAAAGAGTCAGACTTGTGTGGCTAGAAGACCCTTTGTAGAAGGGTAAGTGCACACCGTCAACACCAGAGGACTCAAGTTTACGACACCCAGGATAATGTGGGTCCTTTCAGAGTTCTTCCCACTGAAATGCCTGTTGAACATCAGGCTGGATCTGACCTCACGATGACCTCCAGACAGGGTGAGTCTCCTGGGCAATCAGAGACATGGTACTAAAGGGGCCCCTGAAGGTTTTTATTAGCTCTGTACTTCCAGGTGAGGAGGAGTCAACCATCAAAAGAGATGGCAACTTTGCCCCATAAGATGTTAAAGGAAAAGAAGTGGTTCACAGACAAACTACAGCCAAATGAATAAACTCTACACCAAAGATCTAATGTGAAAAATAGGAATAAACTATTTTTGGATCTGTGGATATTGATCTATGGATATTATAGAAATGGCAAGTACTAAAAGCTATTGCCTATAATATATTGAACTGAAACTTAGGGTTCACACACACACCGTCTTCCCTTACAAGTTCTCTTTGCACTTACCCTAATTTAAGAAATGTATAACAAGTAAAAATAATTCACAGACTATCGCAAGTACTCAATCTGCAGGGAAACGAAGATTGGGAGGGACGGAGGCACAACTAAATCAGGCAACCTAGAAATGGCTCAAAAGAAAGCAAGAAAAAGGACACTAATGAGAAGAAAAGAAAAATTGGTAAAGGATACAGGTGGAGCTGAAACATCTTTTTTTTTGAAACTTGTTTATTTCTTAGGGACATGACAATGTCAACCCATAATGCTTAAATATTATTTTCCCAACCAACATAGGAACAACAAAGGACACTCACCTCTTTCGATGGGCAGTTTTATAGGAATTAAGAAATGGATACAACTGGGGCGGGGGGAGGAGCCCTCACACCTGAGTGTCATATGCCCTGGGCTCATCTAATGCTAACACAGTTAAAGCCAATTCACACCTCCTCTTTCTCCACTCAGGGTTCTAGCCACCTCATCCTAAATCTGTGACTCATTTAAAGGCAGACAGAGTCAAAGCTCCTGCATGAAGAGAAACGATGTGAAAAGCCTGGCAGAGTGCAAGAGGCACACCCCTCGTCTGGGGGTCTTAAATGACCTCAAAAGATACATACAAAGCGTCTCCTTATACAGCGCTAGTTAGGGATGAGCAGGGCCCTGGGTTCTAGTTCAGAGTCAAGACCTTTCCCTGAATATAAAACTGGCAAAAGTCACTCAGCCACTCGCCTCCATCCTCACCTGCCATTTTTAAATTAAGTCACTCTCAGCATTTCTGGAGGCTGCTACATCACAGGGGGGAACCACCACGGGGAAATGTTTTTACCTCATTTGGCCGGTGTCTTATCTCAAAATACTATTTCAAACCAGAGCAGGACGGCAGGGCAGCATGACACAGAGAACATTCACTGCTGGACACAGGCTGCAGACCTACTAAGGCTTCCCCCAGCCCACCTTCTCCCATTCTCCCCTCTCACCCCACACCAGGTGAAGGCCCCACCTTTCATTTCCCCTTCTCCTTGGTGTGTGACATCTGCACTCTCCGCTTTCCACCGCTCTTGTCTCCCCTTTCCTCTTCTTGGCCCTCCTCAAGCAGCACAGACAACTTCCGCTACTTCTGCCCCCTACTTGGCTCAGCGACGGTGCTAAGAGGGAAACCCATAGCCGCCAAGCCTCCTGCTGTGGACACCAACCACACAGACTTGCCCTTTCTCTTTGGGGGTCCAATTCTGTAGGTTTCCTATCACCACTCTAAAGGTTTTCAAAGCTTTGGGGGATGTGCCCGAGGCATCCCTTAAGTCATCAAAAAAGGTGGTGGCTTTGAGCATCTTACAGCTCACGTATTTGCATAGCGTTTGATGGAGCGTTAATTTCAAAGCTGGTCTCAAGTACTCAAGTGGATACGTTACAGTGGAACTGCAAAGGCGCTAGCCTCAAAGACTCAGGAGTCCAGACCCGGGCAGGAAATAAAGTTCTAAGCGGCTTTGATCTGCTTCCTCCCCACACCGGGTCATTCATTCATCTCCGCCCGGGGAAGGACCACCTCGTCCGAGTTTAACCAAACGCGTCACACGTGGGAGCCAAGCAGGAATCCAATGCTTCCCCCTCGCTGCCACCATCCCCAGCCCCAGCAAATTAGTGACCACCGGCTTAAGCTCTGCTGGGATCACCGTGGATTTTACCGACTAGCAAAAGAAACGGTGTATTGAGGGACGCGGTGGGAAGGAACCCGGGCTCTAGATTGTCCAGAGTAAAACGCGTTGGCGGCGTGGTGAGAGGTTATTTTTTAAGCCACTCATTTCAGACTGAATTATTAAGCCAGTTCATTTCCTGAGTAGCGAGCACTACAAGTTAAAACAGGATCCAGAATATCTACTAATCTTCGATTGCGCTGCCTCCCGACTGGGAGCACGAGGGGAGGGGTGGGTGAGGTGGGGTGGGGTGGGGCGTGGGACTGGGGGTCTCCGGAGAAGGGGGTTTGTGGAGGAGCAAATGCTCCCGACCTCAGCTGTTTCTTACCTCGCTCAGCTCGGCCGAGGAGTCGCTTCCATATTTCACGGCAACTCCAGAATTCATGATGCACTTTTAGAGCCCGGCTCTTCCTCCTCCAGATCTCGGGGCTTCAGAGTTGGGCTTCGCAGGCTCGATATGCACGGCTGGGTCCCTCCTGGCGCATTTTCGTCTAGACAGCCATTTTCGCCCAGGACAGTCGTGCAGCCCAACGCAGGACGCGAGCCCTCCTACCAGGCGCGGAGCTGGCTCGCGCCGCGCGGACGAGCCATGGCTGCAGAGCCGAGTGGCGTGGCGCGCTCGCAGCTGCCGCAGCGCCGGAGCCGGCGTGTACCCGCCCGGCCCGCGCGCACCCCCCGCTGGGTCCCGGGGCAGTGCCACCCACGGCGCCCCCTCGCCGCTCCTATGGTGCCTCGCCGCCCCCCATCACCAGGCGGGAGGGCGCCTCCCAGCACGAGCTGGCACCCTAGAGGGCTCCGGCGAGCTCCGGAGAAACCCGGGGCGGCGGGGAGAGGAAGATCCGCGCCTCGGCTTGCAGGGGAGCTGGAGCCGAGCTGCGCTCCGCGCCTAAGTTTCCCCTCGGAGCCGTCTGGAGTTGGGAGCGGCGCTGATTGAACACAGCTGTCTGGCCGCGGGCGCCGAGGGGGCGGGGCCGGGACGCGGGAAGGGCGGGGCGCGGAGGGAGGGGGCGCGCAGGGGAGCCGGCTGCAAGCAGGCGTCCTTCCAGCTCCCCGAGATAGCAATTAGGGACCCAAGTAGGGGGTGGGGGAGGAACAGGAAGAGCCACCTGAGTAATCGTGCAGGCAATTAAAAAAAAAAAAAACCCGCTTCCCTCATAGGAGCCACTTGCCATGATTTAATAAGGTCAAGACAGACCTGAACACAGTAATCGGCAGCGCCGCGCGCTTCTTACGGTACATTAAGATTTAACAAGAGTAGGGGGCAGTCATTCTCCCTGGTCAGTCTAAAGTCAACACTGAGGGTGTAAATTCGCTGCCAAACTCCCTCTTTCTGTCCCCGGGGCTGAGTACATGTCTGCATGCTCGTACTGAAGATAAAGATGCCCCACGCCGTGAAGATGTGAGATGGGCTCTCACGTTTCCTGCCGTCCCCAACCCCCAAACCATCCTGAAAAATCTTACTGCCATCGGAACAGAGCTGGATTTGTATTTACAGAGCTGGAAGTAGGAGTCAGGAAAGGTTCAAAGGGCTGTTGCATCAAGTTGACCCCTAGAATCCGAGCTCTCCTTCAGCAGGGAGTTCCCCTAAGGTAAAACGTCCCCTGTCTGCGGAGGGGGCGGGGGAGGGGAGTAGGAGGAGGGGGAAGGGGGTATTCTCTCTCCGTAAAGTTAGAGTCCTACAGAATTTGAGATGCACTAAAACAGCAACAGCAGGTCTGCGGAATTGATTAAGAGATACCATCAGTCTCTTTCTACACAATGGGAAGAAAATGTCTCCGCCCCAGTGACAGACCTTGGCATTTCCTGAAGCCTTCTATGAAAAAGCCATTGTATTGTTAGCGTCCAAGGTCTTCTTTTTTAATTTTTTTTTTAACTCAACTACTGTTTATTTTGCTCTTGAAGAAGGGGGAAGAGTGCGACCATTTACGTGTATCTTTTTACCCACGCCCCTTCCCGTTGAGCTCCTTCAGGCCCGAAGGAGGCAGTGCTGACACTGCAAAGAGTTTGCTGCTCCGGGTCCCATATTCTTGGGCACCTTCTGCGTGGGGAGGAGTTGGAAAGGCAAATTATTTAATTTGTTTATTCATTAAAACCTGTTGACTGGAGACGGTGGTATACATATATACTTATATAGACTCTAGCATGGCCCCTGCCATTGAGGTGTTTATAGCTGCATGAAACATGAACAGAAATGACAATTCTAGATAGAAAATGATACTTGCCATAAAAGTGGGGAGAGCTATTGCAGCTGAGAGGAGGGAAATACGATTTTGTCTGGACAGGATCAGGGAGAAGATTCCAAAGGAATCTTACAACAGGCAGCATGTGAGCTGGTCTTTGAAGAATGGTTGAGCCCAGCAGAGAAGGGGAGTAAGGAGAAGGTATTCCAGGCAGTGGTACCACTGTGAGAGAAGCCATGGATGGGGACTGGAAAGGAAGCTGGTTCAGAAACGAGAGTTTAAGCCAGATTGTGGACAACGGGACTCTTTGATAGGCAATTGGGAGCCACTGAAATTTTTTAAACATAGAAATACTGGGGATTAGAGCTGTGCTATTATTCCAAAAGATTTGTATTGCAGTCATGAGTAACTTACACGAATTCAAATAGACTAGTGTTCAGTGTGATTCTGGCATTTAAAGATACATATTTTTCATACTACACAGCCCCTAAAACTAAGCAGATGATGTCATCTGGTGTTCAACCAAAAAAAAAAAAAAAAGTAAACTGTTCCAAAAGTGGAGGAAAAACTAGCAGTGATGAACTTACTAAGAAGCAGTTTGTGGATTCTATTTTATGGACAATGTAAGGTATTTTCATAGGCAATATTTATGAGATTTTCTGTTTTTGTTTTCTCTGTATGAGATTTTCTTCATAAACAATGCCTTGAACACTTCAATTCTTACATGTCCCATAAGAGCAACGCTGTCACAATCTGACAGTGGCAGATGTGGTTCCGTTGGAAGTCAGAAATGGACATGCCAATTGGACTATCCTAACAGTCCAGTAAGAGGTTTAAAGGGCCTGAATTAAATAGGGGCAATGGAAATATTCTGGGAGAGGGTGGGGCAAATGTAAGAGACTCTACAGAAAAAGAGTAGACAGAAAGCATGGTATTAAGCTGAGAATTTTAAAACAACTTACAGATTTAGAACGAGGCTCAGTGGGGTTAGGGTAATGCCCTCAACACAAATAGGGATTCCAAAGAAGAAATAGGTTTAGGCGGAAACTAAGTAACTCAGTATGGGATATCATGAGTCTGAGGTGGCATCTAGATATTCATGCGAAGATGTTGAGCAGGAAGCTTTGAAAAGGAACTATAGAGGTAAGTCAGGGTTGAGATGGAGATGAAAGTTTGGGCATTATCCCAATTAGAATAACAAATAAAACCAGGGAATCAGGGGAGGTTGCCAAGGAAGACAAGACAGAGAAAAATGAAATGGTCTGAGGACATTACCTTAAGGTTTTTGTTTGTTTGTTTTTTAATAGAGGCAAAGAATTAAGAGAGGAAATGGAGGGTGGGGGGAGAAAGTTAGAAGAAGTAGAAGATGACCAGGAGAGCTGTGTGTCTGGGAGTCTGAGGAAGATGTAAAGACAAAAAGAGCAGCAGCAGTATTATATTGCGACAGGCTGGCGTACTGAATTGCCTGAGCTCTGGAGTTCAAGACCAGCCCAAGCAAGAGCAAGACCCCGTCTCTACTGAAATAGAAAAATTAGCCAGGTATTGTATTGGACGCCTGCAGTCCCAGCTACTGGGGAGGCTGAAGCAGGTGGAGCACTTGAGCCCAAGAGTTTGAGGTTGCTGCGAGCTGTGATTCCATAGCACTCTTCTTAGGGCAACAGAGTCTCAAAAAAAAGAAAGAAAGAAAGATGCTATAGAAGAGAGAGAAGCCTGAAGACTGGTGTAAGATCCTTCAAAGACATAAACGTCCTAGAATGATAAATCCCTATAAAGCTGAAGAGACAAAGGCAGATTAGCACAGGGATGAGGAGGGACTGGGGACAGTGACTATACACTCCTTCTATAAATTTGATAGTGACAGGATTGGGGCATGGGATGATATCTTGGAGTAGGTAAGCAATGATGAATAGAGAGTAGAACGGACAGGTTTGTAGGCTGGAGTGAACGGAAATTTCCTAAGTAGGAAGCACCAAGGATAAACACTGTGCAATTAGCTTTGGAGGAGGCTTGCAGAGGAGGGGATTCAGATACTCCTTTGTAGGAGGCCAGGGACAGTGGGAGAACTGGAGAATTTATAGAGTAGGGACAACAAGACCTCAGAGATACATGATAACTAATACCACCTATATGAAGGGTCAACCAACTTCTTCTTTGCGATTGTGTAGGCAAAGTGAAGACTAGTGAAAATGTTTAATCTGATTCTGACTCAAGGAAAGTCAGACCATAGCGATGTCTGTCAATGCAAGGGGATAAAGTAGTTGCAATCCCTATCCCTGAAACTCAGTGAAAGCAATGAAGATGGTGAGAAATGGATGGGATTCAAGATCTATTTTTTAGGTAAAACTGACCAAGATTTAGTGAATTATTGGCTACAGGGAAAGATAAAGGTAGTGATCAGGATGACTACCAGTTTGGAGCTTGAACAGTCAAGTGTGGGGAAAGACTGGGTGTGGGGGAGAGACTCAAGGTTCCCATTTTTGACACATTAAATTTGAGATTCCTATTTGACATCTAAGGGTATGTCAATAGCAGTTGCCTATATGAGTCTTGAGTTCATGGAAGACTCAGGTATATGGTGATGATTTGGAAGTCATCAACATACAGATTATGGTTGATGTTAAAAATCATGAGAACTTAGGATGTTGCCCAGGGAGAGAGTAAATACAAACAAAATGTGGTCCCAGGACTTATCACTGAGATGCTTAATATTTTTAGTTTGGAATGGGAAAGCATTTGGTAAAAGAGATCAAGAAAGGGCGTCCAGAGAGGAACAGAAAAACCAAAGATTGTCATGTCAACGGATGCCAGAGAGTTTTCAGGGAGAGTGGTAACCTGTGTGGCATGCTGCTAGCTGTCAATGAAGAAGTGTCCTCCAGCTTTGGCGATGACTGGTGACAATTTCCTTAAGTGGAGGTGACGGACAAATGCTAGATGAGAGCAGACTAAATAGTGCATAAGAAATAAAAAATTGAGACAGCATTTGGAGATCACTTTTGAGAAGGACATTGCCCAAAGCTTCACTACTAGTAAATTAGGAGGCGATATTGAACCAAAATCTGAACCTCTACTTCTGAGCTTTTCTCTCTTTACAATGCCCCTTCAGTCAGGTTATCTTGGAGCACCTCGCCTGGGATTAGAGAATCTGGGTTGTTATATTTGGGATCTCTCAAAATTGGTAACCCAAGTCTATTCCATCATGAAATGTTTTCACCTCATTGTTTACAGAATTGGCTACACTGCTTTAGACAAGTGGCTTACTGCTGGGAAACAGCTGGAATGTAGGAGATAATCAGGATAGTCTTATGTTTAAAACTGCGTAAGGAAAGAAGTACATGAAAACTATTGCCAGACTGCATCTCACACGTAGAATAAACAAACAAACAAAAACGCGACCTTCTCCAACTGCAACTATAACTCAAGCAAAGAAAGCATCCTGTTGTGTTTGTCTCATTAATTACATTTGTGGACTGTCTCACATCCAGTCTAGGCCTTCTGATAACCTAGGGTCATTGGGCATCAACATGCCTGAGTTATTAGTGGGGAGTTTGGATTTGAGATTCACTACCTTATTGCATCGTGTGATGCTTCCAAAATCTTTTCATTGTCTGATAAGATACTTTAGAGACGAAAGTATCTGTTATTGGTATATGTTATTGTCAATATTTATAGTATCTTCCAAAAACGTTTACTCATTGGTTCTCCAAATGTCACTGAACTATATCAACTTCTTTATAAAAAAAGAAAAATAATCAGTAGAGAGTAGGGATTTAGAAATCCAAGGAAGTTTTTAAAAAAGTTTTAAGTCCTCCCAGGAGTACCTGCATATGGTCAATTTCCTGGAGAGGAAAACAAAAAAGTATATTAAATAGATGCATAAAAATAGGTCTAGTAAAATGTGGAGAACATGCTTAAATGAAATGAATTCCAAATGCCTGGCACTGTTATTTCTGGAGCTCTTTGGGCTAAAATAGCATCATGGCATTACCCTCTTTCAGCTGGAATATGTTACAACAGCTACCCAAAGGGGCAGAGAAATAATTTGTATAATATAACACCTTGCATACCTAAAGACAAAGAGGCAGCTAACCTGGCTTTATACCAAGCTGAGAAATGAAGAAGGAAAGTCTGAGTCACATGCTGAGAAAGCCACCCACCCAGCCCCACAGAGCCCTGTGGCTGGACTGCTATGGCCTGGGGAGTGGGCTCTTGCTATCGTGATAAGTCAGCTTCCCTCTCCCAGCCATCCTCAATTGTTGTGCACAATTGTCACGTTATCAAACTTGCCCTTCTAACAAATACTCTTACATTGGCATCTCCAGCCATGACCCTTCTCATGCTCCAGTGGATGTTTTTTTAGGTGACTACCAGGCACTTTTGTCTGCCATCAGTATAAAACCATGTCTAAAACTGAATTTGTCACTTCTACCCCAAACCACCTTTAAATGCAGCTTACACATTTCTGTAAAGGGAATCATAGTTTCCAGTCTAGTAAAATTGGAGTCATTTTCGGTTCCTCCTCCTTCACCCCTTCTCCACTTACCCTCCACTTTACTGCCAACAGTATCTTTCAGGCCTTGTCCCCTTACATTTTGGTAACTATAACTTAATGATGTGACTCAACTCCAAATAATTCTGTACACTCTCACCCAGCTATTTTTCTCCAAAGTACAGCTTCCTATTATGCCATTCTACAAGGCATAATTTTATAGCCTTTATTAAGATACTATTCACATACCTAAAATTTACCTTTTAAGGTAACAATTTAGTGGTTTTTAGTATGTTTAAAGAGTTGTGCACCCATCCGCGTTGTTTTACTTAGAACATTTTCATCATGCCCAAAGAAACTCATGCTCATTTGTACTCATTCCGGATCCATCCTCCCCCCAACTCTGGCAACCACTAATCTACTCTGTGTCTCTGTCAATTCATCTATTCTGGACACTTCTGAGAAACAGAGTAAAATTATATGTGGATTTTTTTGTCTGGCTTCTTTTACTTACCATGTTTTCAAG
Source organism: Nycticebus coucang (assembly GCF_027406575.1). Classification (NCBI taxonomy): domain Eukaryota; kingdom Metazoa; phylum Chordata; class Mammalia; order Primates; family Lorisidae; genus Nycticebus; species Nycticebus coucang. The sequence continues at coordinate 12,849,741 of NC_069796.1, forward strand.
ATGCATCCATTTGTATACAGTGTATGTCAGTACTTGGTTCTTTTTACTGCCAAGTAATATTCCATTGTGCGGGCACACTACATTTGGTTTACTCATTTCTCACTTGATGGTCATTAGGACTATTTCCACTTTTTTTTTTTTTGAGACAGAGTTTTATCTGGTTGCCCTCGGTAGAGTGCTATGGCATCACAGCTCACAGCAATCTCAAACTCTTGGGCTCAAATGATCCTCTTGCCTCAGCCTCCCAAGGAGCTGGGACTACAGGTGCCCACCACAATGCCCAGCTTTTTTTTTTTTTTTTAGAGACAGGGTCTTGCTCTTGCTCAGGCTGGTCTCGAGCTCCTGAGCTCAGCAATCCTCCCGCCCCAGCCTCTCAAGTGCTAGGATTACAGGTGTGAACCACCTTGCCCATTCCTTCACTTTTTGACTATTTTGAATAATGTTTCTATGAATATTTGTGAGCGAGTTTTTATATGGACATATGTTTTTAATTCTCTTGGGTATATATGTAGGAATGGAATCATTTGGTAATAGGCTAACTCTATGTTTAACCTTTTGAAAAACTGACACATTATTTTCCAAAGTGGCTGCACCATTTCACATTCCTGCCATCAGTGTATAAGATTTTTCAATTTCTCCAAATCCTTGCCAACAACTTACTGTCTTCTTTTAAATTACAATCATGTAGTTTTGCTTTGTAGTACCCTAAAGATTGGTAAGTTAAACATTATTTCATGTGCTTATAGGCTTTATATATATCTTGTCTGGAGAAATGTCTATTCAAATCCATTGTCAATTTAATTGGGTTGTCTTTTATCCTTTTATCTTTGTATTTTAAGAATTATTTTTTTCCTTTGAGACAGAGTCTCACTATGTTACCCTCAGTAGAGTGCTGTGGTGCCACAGCTCACAGCAACCTCAAACTCTTGGGGTTAAGCAATTCTCTTGCCTCAGCCTCCCAAGTAGCTGGGACTACAGGCACCCGCCACAACGCCTGGCTATTTTTTTGTTGCAGTTATCGTTGTTGTTCAGCTGGCCCCGGGCTGGGTTTGAACCAGCCAGCCTCAGTGTACATGGCTGGCACCCTACCCACTGAGCTATGGGTGCTGCCAAGAATTATTTATATATCTTGGACACTAGACCCTTATCAGATATACATTTGAAAATATTTTTCTCCCATTTCATGAGTTATCTTTTCCCTTTCTTGGTAGAGTTCTTTGAAACACTAAAGTTTTTTTAATTAAATTAAATTTTTATTGTTTGGGATTCGTTGACAGTACAAGGAATTAGGTTATAAGTTTATACTGATAGCATTTGTTAGGTAAATTCCCTCTTATAATTGTGTCCTGAGCCCACGAGGTGTGCCATACACCATGACTTTCCCTCCCTCCTTATTGCACTGGACTGTTTATCACATCAATTTACAATCTCCAAAATGTGGAAACACAAAAGTTTTTAATTTTGATGATGTCTAAATTATCTGTTTTTTTCTTTTATTACTTACGCTTTTGGTATCATATTTAACAATATGATTTAAAACATAAAACTCTTATGTTTTCTTCTAATAGTTTTTTTTTAAGTTTTAGCTTTATATTGAGGTCAACAATCCATTTTGCATTAATTTTTTATATGATGTGACATAAAAGTACAACTTCATTTTTGGATATATAGCTGTACAAGCACTATATACTGAAGAGATTAATCTTTTCCCTCATTGAATTGTCCTGGCACCCGTATCAAAAACCAGTTAACCATATATAGATGGGTTTATTTCTGGACCTTCAATTCTATTCCATTTATTTGTATTTCTAACCTTATGTCAACACTACACAGTCTTGATTATTATAGTTTTGTACTACATTTTGAAATCAGAATGTGTGAGTCCTCCAACTTTGTTCTTTTTCATTTTTTTAAATTAAATCATAGCTGTGTACATTAATGCAATCATGGGGTAAAATGCACTGGTTTTATACACAATTTGGAAATGTTTTCATCAAACTAGTTAACATAGCCTTCACGGCATTTTCTTAGTTATTGTGTTAAGACATTTATATTCTACATTTAGTAAATTTCACATGTACCCTTGTAAGATGCACCCTAGGTGTGGTCCCACCAATCACCATCCCTCCCTCCAGCCATCCTCCCCCCTCCCCTTCCCTCTCCTCCCTCTCCCCTTTTCCTATTCTTGGGCTATAAAGAGAACTATGAAACTCTAAGAAAAGAAATAGCTGAAGATGTTAACAAATGGAAAAACATACCATGCTCATGGCTGGGAATAATTAACATTGTTAAAATGTACATACTACCCAAAGCAATATACAATTTTAATGCAATCACTATTAAAGCTCCACTGTCATACTTTAAAGATCTCAGAAAAATAATACTTTGTTTTATATGGAATCAGAAAAAAACCTCAAATAGCCAAGACATTACTCAGAAATAAAAACAGAGCAGGAGGAATCACGCTACCAGACCTCAGACTATACTATAAATCGATAGTGATCAAAACAGCATGGTACTGGCACAAAAACAGAGAGGTAGATGTCTGGAACAGAATAGAGAACCAAGAGATTAACCCAGCTACTTACCGTTATTTGATCTTTGACAAGCCAGTCAAAAACATTCAGTGGGGAAAAGATTCCCTATTTAACAAATGGTGCTGGGTGAACTGGCTGGCGACCTGTAGAAGACTGAAACTGGACCCACACCTTTCACCATTAACTAAGATAGACTCTCACTGGATTAAAGATTTAAACTTAAGACATGAAACTATAAAAATACTGGAAGAAAATGCAGGGGAAACTCTTGAAATCGGCCTGGGCAAATATTTTATGAGGAGGACCCCCTGGGCAATTGAAGCAACACCAAAAATACACTACTGGACCTGATCAAACTAAAAAGCTTCTGCACAGCCAAGAACACAGTAAGTAAAGCAAGCAGACAGCCTTCAGAATGGGAGAAGATATTTGCAGGTTATGTCTCTGATAAAGGTTTAATAACCAGAATCCACAGAGAACTCAAACGTATTAGCAAGAAAAGAACAAGTGATCCCATCTCAGGTTGGGCAAGGGACTTGAAGAGAAACTTCTCTGAAGAAGACAGGCGCATGGCCCACAGACATATGAAAAAATGCTCATCATCCTTACTCATGAGAAATGCAAATCAAAACTACTTTGAGATATCATCTAACTCCAATAAGATTAGCCCACATCGCAAAATCCCCAAACCAGACATGTTGGCGTGGATGTGGAGAAAAGGGAACACTTTTACACTGTTGATGGGAATGCAAACTAATACGTTCCTTTTGGAAAGATGTATGGAGAACACTTAGAGATCTAAAAATAGACCTGCCATTCGTTCCTGTAATTCCTCTACTAGGTATATACCCAGAAGACCAAAAATCACATTATAACATAGATATTTGCACCAGAATGTTTATTGCAGCCCAATTCATAATTGCTAAGTCATGGAAGAAGCCCAAGTGCCCATCAACCCACAAATAAATTAATAAATTGTGGTATATGTACACCATGGAATATTATGCAGCCTTCAAGAAAGATGGAGACTTTACCTCTTTCATGTTTACATGGATGGAGCTGGAACATACTCTTCTTAGTAAAGTATCTCAAGAATGGAAGAAAAAGTATCTAATGTACTCAGCCCTACTATGAAACCAATTTATAGCTTTGCTCTTTTTCAGAGTTGTTGGGTTATTCTGAGTCTCTTGCATTTCAGTGTGAATTTTTTTTGTTGTTTAGGGGTTCATTAGGATACAAAGAACTAGGTTACACTGGTCATATTTGTTAGGTAAAGTCCCTCTTGTAATTGTGTCCCGCCCCCAAGAGGTGTGTCATACACTGTGATCCCCCATCCCCCTCCTTTTCCTACCCTCTTTTTGCTCCCTTGTTCCCCTCCCCGTACCTTGAATTGATTTGAGTTTTTCTCTTATGAGGGTAGGTATTAGATTGTCTACTGGCTTCATATTAGAATTGCGTACACTGAATTCTTGCTTCATCATTCTTGTGATGCTTCACTAAGAAGAATGTGTTCCAACTCAATCCAGGTTAATACAAAAAATGTGAAGTCTCCATCATTTTTAATGGCTGAATAGTATTCCATGGTGTACATCTACCACAGCTTATTAATCCATTCCTGGGTTGGTGGGCATTTAGGTTGTTTCCACATTTTGGCAATTGTAAATTGAGCTGCGATAAACAGTCTAGTGTAAATGTCCTTATGATAAAATGATTTTTTTTCTTTTGGCTAGATGCCTAGTAATGGGATCAAATGGGACTTGTCCAGGTGACTTACTTTGGCCAATATAATAAGCCAGGTGTTATGAAGGACCTGTGCCTCCTCCAGGGACCTTTCATGCTTCCTCTCACACATCTACCACTAACATGAGAGTGTGTCTAGGCTGAACTCCTAGAGATTAAGAGGCCTGTGGAACAGTTGTCCCCGTCACCCAATCCAGGGATCAGTCACCAGCCACCAGCCAGGTTGCTTCCAGGTGAGTCCAGCCTTTATAGCCAAGAACAGCATTTACCCTGTTGACAACCTGCAACTGATCCAAAACACATGAGCAATAAACACTTATTGCTGAATGTCACTGAGATTTTGTGGTGTTTTATTACACTCTATTGTGGTAACAAATAACTGATGCATTGTTCGATCATAAAAAATAAACATAAAATTGCAAATTGCAGTGTGTCCTCTGCCAGAGATGTGACACGTGTAAGGCACAGAGGTGACTAGAGCAGGAAAGGAGGGCGGTCAAGGAACACTTCCCGAAGGGAAAGATGTGCGGACTAAGATCTAAAAGTCATGCAGAAGTTAACTAGTAAAGAATACGGGAAAGAGGCACGTGTCTTCAGTGCGATGCCCAAATCTGAGTGCGACAAGAAAGTTTCCTTAACCAAAACTGCCAAGAAAGGCTTGGAACTGAAACAGAACCCGACAGAAGAGCTCCGGAAATGGACACCTGCAGGTGTCTTTCATCTTCTCTGTGACCGCTGTGAGGACCAGAAAGCTGAAGGGCATCCGGAATGCTTGGAAGCACAGCCCCACGTTCTTTGGCCAAAACAAGGTGATGACGGTGGCATTGGGCTGGAGCCTATCTGGTGAGTACAAAGACCAGCTGCACCAGGTCAGCAAGAAGTTGAGAGGAGAAGCTGGTCTCCTTCTCACCAACTGCTCAAAGGATGAAGTGAATGAGTCGTTCATGAAATACACAGAAATAAATGGACTATGCCGGGGCTGGTAACAAAGCCACTTTCACGCTGGAGATACGCTGGAAATGGGAGGCAAGAGAGAGATCTAAGGTTCTTTCCAGGAGGGAAGTCCATCTTCTAACCCACAAGTCACAGATCGGTATTGGCATTAGCTATTTTCCTGAGTTTCTGTTTTCTTGGGAAATTCTTATTGTGTTATTTAGTGGAAGAAACAAAGTCTTAAAAGATACCTATAATTCCAAGTAGGTATTTCAAATTTTCTCAAAGCTCCAGGGAGGCTTGTATAAAACTCGGCCACTCTCTAGGGAACACGATAGAATAAAATCTGAAGATCACTGGGCAAAATGTACTTTTAAAGAGATAATACAGGCAAAGAAGAGCTCATGGTTCCAACTACAATAATAAAAGAGTCGGGAGTGAAGGTTTAATGACTGAAACTTCCAGTTTTAAAGATTTTTATAGGGATTTCATTTCCCTGAGAGTCCGCAGTTGTTCGAAATCAGAAAGGGAGCACCTAAGCCCTGGACAATCTCACTTGAAAGAACTGTTTTGGGGCCGGGCGCAGTGGCTCATGACTATAATCCCAGCACTCTGGGTGGCCGAGGTGGGTGGATTGCTTGAGCTCACAAGTCGAAAAGCCTGACCTAGCGTGAGAACCCCACTTCTAAAAATAGCTGGGCCTTGGGATGGGTGCCTGTAGTCCCAGCTACTTGGGAGGCTGAGGCAAGAGAATCACTTGAGCCCAGGAGTCTGAGGTTGCTGTGAGCTGTGACACCACAGCACTCTACCAGGGGTGACAAAGTGAGACTCTGTCTCAAAACAGAAAGAACTGTTTTGCTCAACTCCACACAGCATGCAACTCCACACAGTACTCCGAGAACGGCTGAGTACTCTCGGTAACGTGGACCAAGAGAGAGCTTTGGTGGGACCCTGAAGTCACCATGCTCACTTTGGGAAGTCAGTTTAAAGGTCCAACGGGAGCGACCTTTGTGCTCTTTGAAGAGTTTTGCTCATTATTCTGGATTCTCATATTTGCCATTGATTCTCATCTTTCTTCGTTTGTAGAGTTAATCTTCCAATAAGCCTTGCCCTCCATCAATAAATAAGAACCATTTATAATAAAATACATTATAAGCTCTATTTAGTATTCATGTTTGCGATCCTTATTATTGGTGGAGTGAAGATTATTTAAGGTGAAGAAGATTAGAAGCTGTTAAATAAGAATCCCAAATTCATCTCTGGTGCTCAAGTCTCTTCATCTCCTTATCCCTGCTAAGAAATCTCCAGATTCCTAACAGTGTCCATGCCAGCAAGCTTTTACTCAGCAGCAGTTCCCAAAGATGATGTCTCTCTAATTATTAGAGTTTGAATATTCTTCAAGTGTTGAGGACACACCTCAACAAATTATAGGTATTCGATTAAGCCATATGAAACTGCTGCTTTTAATAGAACAAAAATAGAAAATAACAATTTTAAACAGTTCAACTTAATACTAAGTGGTGATTCATACAGTCGATTTAGAAAGTCAAGTTTGAATTATGTTGTGTAAATGATTTCAGTAGCATTCACGAGGGTCAAATGCTCTTCACTTTACTTTTTTTTTTTTTTTTACAGTTTTTGGCCAGGGCCAGGTTTGAACCTGCCACCATCTCCGGTATATGGGGCCGGCACCCTACTCCTTGAGCCACAGGTGCCGTCCCTTCATTGACTCTTTTAGAGCAGAACATTAAGGTAATTGGATCATTTCTTCTTGTATGCAGTAAGGTGCCCAGGACACCAGTAGGCACAAAGTAGGCCCTCACGAGAGGGTCTGTTTATTAACTAGGAGAATCTACTTATCATTAGTCGGATCCATAAGTCTATAAAAACATAGCTTACTAATATTGCTCAAAACCCTTTGCATTGTTAACTGAATTAAAATACCAATAACAAGTAACAAGACAAAGGGGGGAAAGAAGTTTGCAGGCCTCATCTGCCGGCGAAGCCAACTTCCTATGTTTCGAGGGAAATGAATTCTCATAAGGGTTGACTATTCTCCTAGCGCTCATTTATATTTCTGTCATGATCCAATAAGTTCCAAGAGAAAGAAAACTACATTTCACGCAGCCCACATGAGCCCTGGCACATCTAATCTGCAATCTCTACTTTTAATTTATGTCTGAAAAATGAATGAATGAGCAGGCATGGGGACAAAAAAGCCAGGTCACATAAACACAATGTGTAATTCAATTACACCTGACGCCCGTCTCTGAACAAATAAACTCTATTATGTGTGCTGGCTTTGTATCAAAGAGGGTAAACCACACTGCTCTCCCCTGGCAGATGTGCAGAATCTGAATAACACAGCATTCTGACTTAATCGGGGGTGTGCGTGTGTGTATACAAATTTCTAAAACCAACTTTTTATTTAAATAGCGTTCTTTTTTAATTTAAGCAAAGCAAAATGGAAATAACACTGAAACAGATGCGAAAGTATAGTGAAAAATGTCTCCTTGGACAAAGCTATTTTAATGAAAGCAACACTCCATATGTAGGCTCCCTGGTTCCATTTTAGTATTCAACCACCCAAATTAGGTTCACTTGACTGGCTGTCTTCATCAGATTTCACAAAACTAGGAACTCTCTAAAATAAATAAAAGGTGAGGGTTTTCCATAAAGCAGGATGCTAGGTTTTGAACACAAACATTCAGATTAAGTGAAGGAACTTGATTAAACCTACAATTCAAGATAATGATGAACTGAATCTTAGAACTCAGCTGCCTGACACACTTTAGCATATGAATTAAATTTTCTGTTAGGTAACCCACTTAAAAAAAAAAAAAAAAAAACAACAAACTTGGGCGGCACCTGTGGCTCAGTGAGTAGGGCGCCGGCCCCATATGCCGAGGGTGGCGGGTTCAAACCCAGCCCCGGCCAAACTGCAACAAAAAAATAGCCGGGCGTTGTGGCGGGCGCCTGTAGTCCCAGCTGCTCGGGAGGCTGAGGCAGGAGAATCATGGAAGCCCAAGAGTTAGAGGTTGCTGTGAGCTGTGTGACGCCATGGCACTCTACCGAGGGCAGTACAGTGAGACTTTGTCTCTCTAAAAAAAAAAAACAAAACTTATATTCAAACGTCTCCCTTCAGGGAATTTGCCATATGTGGAATGAACAGACTCTTAGGTCCACACAGGACTTGGCTTGCAATTTCTGAGTTTGCTGGCAAAGCAAGTTTATTGCGTTATATTAATATGGACACTGGCAGATTTATTTGAGCATATGACACTCTAATAGGCATGTCTATTTAATCAAATGTGCCATCACTCAACTATATACAGGTGTACCAGCAGTTGTTTTCATGAGCGATAATACCAAAAAGGGATGTTTACAGCCAGGTGCTAACTAAGGCACTTCAACCAAGGAGGTGAATCCATGGGGGAATGATAGGGAAAAAGCTGTCATCATGTATGACATGGATCTTCCTAAACATGTTCACAACTTTGGAGCAAAATGTTTTCCATAAAACCTTCCTTCCACACATAGAATTTAAAAATGGGATCATAGCATATGGCCATGTAAATTGTAAATGCAACCCACATGTCTTCAACAATGCTGGAGCGTGGATGGGCTAATGAAGCTACAAATGAGGAAAGGTGCCCCATTCAGTCAGCTATCTCAAAACACCCAGATGGACCTGAAATTCCAGAGCCATTTTATGAATATCGAAAGGAAAAAAATGTGATCAGGATATAATTACAGCCTTTATACTTACAGTCTTAAGATTGCATGTCGTTTAAATATCACAAGATGCATAGGGAGACCTAAGTGCTTTGTGAATCATATAAGAAGGAAAAAAAGGAAGCAAACCAATTATGAAGAGGTGGAGGTCAGACGATTCCCAATTATTGATATTGCACTGCAGGGAGATGGGTTGGATTTTGTGGTGGAAATGAGATATAATGAAATCTAGCTCAGTTAGCTGGAGGGAGCTACAGCATGAGACATGTGTTTTTTTAAAGCACTGTACTACAGACAGACTTTACATGCCTGGTACAACTGTTAGTGCCATTTTGAGATGAATACAACTAAAGCTCAGAGAGATGAAATAATTTCCCTAAAGTCACAAAGCTACTCAGTCCCCGCACAGAGATGTGAATTTCAAGTCTAATTCCCAAGCCTGTTCTTTTGGTATACAAGAGTTTATCAAGGCAGTCTTTCGTGTGTCGCCCTTACAACTTTTGCCAGACTATGTACCATATGTGTTATTATCTACTTAATACTCCCCTCTAAATTGATAGGTTTATACTTAAAATATGCATTTATTTATTTGGAAACAGAGTCTCACACTGTTAACCAGGCTGGAGTTCTGTGGCGTCATCACAGCTCATAGCAACCTCAAACTCAGGTTGATCCTCCTGCCTCAGCCTCCTTAGTACTGGGACTACAGGTGCCTGTCCCCACGCCTGGCTAATGTTTTTTTATATTTTTAGTAGAGATAAGGTTTTACTCCCTGTAGTCTCAAATTCGTGAGCTCAAGGCATCCACCCACCTCACCCTCCCAGAGAGCTAGGATTACAGGTGTGAGCCACCTCACCCAGCCAATACTTAAAATAATTATTTAAATTTTAAATAATTACTTAAAATATTTATTTAAATTTTCATTTATTTAAAATGAAAAATTTACAATACTATTATTAATTTGAAATAATTGTCAGTTAGCATAAGCAGAAGGTGACTGTAAAAATTAATTAAAGCCCAGCTAGATACTGTTGCCTACCAAAGCTCTGATCCTGGAGCCCACCTTTTCCTTGAAAAGAAGGCTCTGAAAGTTAGGGAGGTAGAAAGTTAGAAATTTTCTTGCACTAAAATGAGGCTTTTCCCTTGACGTAAATGGAAATTCCCTAAAAAGGGAATTCTACTGCTATTATAGAATATCATCTTATTTGATGCCAAGTGGCTGTGCCACCTGGAATCACTATGCTGGTCACCTGTGGCATATTGGCCATGCTTCAGAAAAGCATGTGCCATAGGCTGAGCATTTTTGCAAAGAAAGACAGAAGGGAATGGATTGAATCATGATTTTTTCTTTTCTTTCTTTTTTTGAGACAGAGTCTCACTCTGTTGCCCTGGCTAGAGTACAGTGGTGTCATAGCTCACAGCAACCTCAAACTCCTGGGTTCAAGCGATCCCGCTGCCTCAACCTTCAGAGTAACTAGGACCACAAGCAGTTGCCATAACCCCCAGCTAATTTTTCTATTTTTAGTAGAAATGGGGTCTGGCTATGGCTCAGGCTGGACTCCAGTGAATTCCTGAGCTCAAGGGATCCTCCCACCCTAGCCTCTCAGAGAGGTAAGATTACAGGCAAGAACCACTGCACTCAGCCGGATCATGTTTTTCAAATCAAAGTTTGACTTGAAGGAACCTGGATGTTGGCTTGCATGTATAGCTCAATTAATTTTTTTTTTTTTTGAGACAGAGTCTCACTATGTTGCCCTTGGTAGAGTGCTGTGATGTCACAGCTCAGAGCAACCTCAAACCCTTGGGCTTAAGCGATTCTCTTGCCTCAGCCTCCCAAGTAGCTGGGACTATAGGCACCCACCACAAAGTCTGGCTATTTTTTGTTGTAGTTGTCATTGTTGTTTAACTGGCCCGGGCCAGGTTCGAACCCGCCATCCTCCGTGTATGTGGCTGTTGCCCTAACCACTGTGTACGGATGCTGAGCCTACCTCAATTAAATTTTATATGTAGCAAATCTGAGACCAAACTCAAAATTAAGCATACAGTTAGAATCAGACAAGACACTGATGTCCAGGCTTCAGCCATGTTGGCTCTGGGAACTAGCGAGTATTATCTGCTACACTTCCTGGTTAAACTACGGCAAGATGTTGCCACGTGAGCATACCAGGCCTCTCCCTCCTGCAAAACGTTGCCTTGGAAAAGATAGGCTGGAAATCCCTACTACTTTGCCTATCCCTAGGTTAAGTTGACTCCCAAGAGTGGTCTCTTGAGACCAAGGCAGGTGGATTGCCTGAGCTCACGGGTTCAAGACCAGCCTAAGCCAAAGTGAGACCCTGTCTCTAAAAAAAGTAGCCAGGCATTGTGGCCTTTGCCTGTAGTCCCAGCTATTTGGGAGGCTGATGCAAGAGGATTGCTTGAGCCCAAGAGTTTGAGGTTGCTGTGAGCTATGATGTCACAGCACTCTATCCAGGGTGATGGAGTGGGACTCTGTCTCTAAATCAATAAATAAATAAATAAAATCTATCCTATGCTTTTTTAGTGAACACAATTATAGTTTTAGAAAAATTGACTTTTCTAAAGTTAAATTTTTATTTAAAAAGGAGAGCACAGGAATGAGATGATATTTCTCCATATCCTCATGATTCAGTAATCATTTTGCTCTGCTTTAGTGAAATATTTTTGGAACAACCAAAATTGCTAAATATAAAGGAATGAAAACAGAAACAAGAATGATAAGCAATTTCTATTTCTACTGAAATCTGAAAATACAGAATTTCTATTTTAATTTGAAGTCTAGAAATGAAACTAAAACATATCTTTTCCAGAGTCAAGTTTAAAACCAAAGTTTCTTTGTAAAATAAATTAAATAGGAAAACGTCTTTTAAAAAATAGGAAAAAGCATTATTCTTCAGTTTGTATCATTTTAAGAAGTCCAACCTCAATTTTCAAATCCTGGTTTTTAGAATCTGAAGTAGCCAATTCTTTACTACTCTAATTTTATGGAGGAAACTGTCAGGAAGGAGATAAAACCCTAAATCAGTGTGTGGCCTTCTGGGTTTGAGAGGATTTGCAGGCCCCAGGCAAGTGCAGAGGCCACATTGGGAAACTGCAGAAGGATGGTGAAGTTCTGAAATTAACACTGAAAACATATTCTCAATTACAGAATTGAGAAACACCTATAAGAACACCTTCTCAATTGGGAACACCTCAGTTATAGCAGATGCTGCCTTTGATTCCTGAGCTTGCCTTTAGGAAAGCAAAGGCCCCCTTTGAATGAAGTTCAAAAGCCTTCCTTACATGCAAAACCTCAGGTTTAGTACCAAAGAGCAATGCGTCTCAAATTGTAAAGTGCGTATGAATTACTAGAGAGCTTGTTAAAAGGCAGGTTTTGATGCACTCGGTCTGGGGGATACCGGAGATTTGTATTTTTAACAACCTCTCAGGTGATGTGTATACTACTGAGTTCTCGACCACACTTAATACAAGGGCATATGGAATACACACTTGTGCATTCCTCGACTTGACCGTCTAGTGGGGAAAGCCAACTAGTAAATATGCAACCACTGTAGTTTGACTTCAGATCATTCCTACTGGCTAACTATCTACTATGGTTATACCAAATTTTTTATTATTTCTGCACTATAACTGCTTTTCGTCAATATATTGCATTGATATAAAATAAATTTATAATTGTATAAAGCTGTCCTTCAGAAAAGAATAGAAAAATCTATCTTATTTTTAAAAAATCAAGGAAATAAATTATGAGAAAATAAAAATTATAAATAACAATTTCTTAACTGAAGTAAATGAAAGTGTCTCACTAAATAAGGGAAAATCAATTCCTATTAAAATTTCTTGAATGAAGTAAACATTAACAAGCTATGTTCATTTTATACCTATTTCTACTCTCTGTTTTAAATGGTCAGCTAACTTAGAAGATAAGGGTTCCCTATTACTCCATACATATTCATTGAGCATCAACCATATGTTAATAAGTGGGCTTGGGTACAGAGGACAGAGAGGGAATGAATGAGGGGAGACAAACAAGTAAATTGTTAATTGAAAATAATTTTCTACCATTTCCAATTAATTGTCTACTCATATGTGACAGAAGATTTGGAATCAGCCTCCAATATTGCCCAGCATGATCCCCACCTCCCAGTATTCATGTCTCTGTGCTATGGGGTCTGACAAGTAAGTTCCTGAAGTCATCCTCATTGCTGAATATTACTATGGTCTCCTTCAAAGTACTCCCCTCGGGAAGTTAAGTACCGATGGCAGGACCTACTCTTCAAGGCAATTATGGAACTCTTTCTCTGGAATGGCCATCAGAGCTGTCATATTACCCTTAATGTTCTGAATGTCACCAAAATATCTTCAATTTTCCCTTTATCTTCAGGAAAAGAAAAAAGTCATTGGGGGCCAGATCAGATGAACAGAGATGATGTTCCCAATACAGTTATTTGTTTACTAGCTAAAAATCTCTCTCACAGACAGTGCTGTGTGAGCTGGTGCACTGTTATGATGCAAGAGCCATACGTGGTTGGCAAAAAGTTCACATTGTTTTCATCTAACCTTTTCATGCAGCCTTTTCAGCACTTCCAAATAGTAAACTTGGTTAACTGTCACCAGTTGGTACAAACTCATCATGACTAATGCCTCTGATATCAACAAAGGTTAGTAGCATTCTTTTGACTCTTGATTTTCTTCATGTAGTTTTTCTTTTTTTCCTACTTACGAACCTTCTAAGAATTGACTCTTGATTTGGACTGAAGAAACTTTTGGGTCATGGAGAATTGGTGACTTTCATTGTGCACTTTGACACTTTGTTTCAGGGACATACCTGTACACCTAGGTTTCATCACCAGTGATAGCATGGCCCAAAACATCATCTTGTTTCTCCAAAAGGTCTTGGCAAACTTGGACTCTCCTTTGCTTTTGTTCATCAGTGAGCTCCTTCAGGATCATATTTGCACACACCTTTCTCATGCCAAGGTTTTCATGGAAGATTTTCCTAATCATTTCTCTGCCAATGTTTACTTGATCTGCTACGCTTCTCATAGTCAGCCAATGATTTTTGCAGTATTTTGGTTGGTCCTACTCATTGCTGGCTACCCTGACCTCTCTTCATCAGCAATGCTTTCTCTTCCCTCAAAAACAAAGAAACAAACAAACGAACAACAACAACAACAAACTGTTTAATCTGTTTGTACACTGCTATTGTCTTCATGGCATCATCCCCATAAACTTGGACTAACATGTCCCCGATTTCACTTCCACTATTGCCAAGTTTAACAAGAAATTTAATGTTTGTTTGTTGCTCTAACTCAAGCTCTGTCATTCTCACATCTATACACAAAAATACACAGAAACAACAATGGATGCCAGTCAGCAAGATACCACCTCCTGACCCCATGAACGCAGCTGTGAGACACTGATACACCAAGGTTACGAAATCTTACCAAGCTGTTTGTACAGTGCTGCCAATGTAAGCGGCAAGTTCAAAAACATGATTGTCAGACTTTGTAGATCCACTAGCCTGTTACAGGATGTTGCACAAATGCCCATCTGAAGGCAGGTCACAAAAGACACTGTAGCTCTGCCGCCTCTTGATGCTCTTGCTCTGAACGACCCAAGCTGCCCTGTCATGATAAGACTCCTGCAGCCCCACTGAGAGACCCATATGATGAAGAACGGAAGACCCTGCTGATATCCGGCATTAACGTGCCAGACATTTGAGGGGGCCGCTTTGGGGGCAGCTTCTCTAGCCCTCGTCAAGCCTTCGGATGATGACAGCCCTGGCTGACAACTTGACGGCCCCCTCACAAGAAACCCTGAGCCAGAACCACCCAGCCAAGCCACCTGGATTCCTGAGCCACAGAAACTATGTGAGACATTGTTTATTGTTTTAAGCCACTGAGGTTTGGGGTGATTTGTTGTGCAGCAAGAGATCACTACTACAGAAGAGAGCTGGGTGAGAAGGTGAGAATACACCTACTTGCACAGGGTGGTCAGGAAAGGCTTTTTTGAGAAGGAGACATGTTAGCTAGAAAAAAAAAAAAACCTCAAACTGAATTTTCATTCTCCGAACAAAACCTGTCTGGAGAAATGTTTTAAATTCTGGTGGTTTTAATTACCCGGGTTTCTCTCAATATATTTTCACCGACCTAAATCTAACTTTTCAGTAAAAATTCTTTTCCTCATGGACATCAGCCGCTTTTCATGTGGCTCCCTGGATTTCCCTGCAAAGGCTTTTGCAGCTCTTAGGCAATCACCCAGAAACATAAGTGGTATCTCAGTGATAATCTTGAATATTTTATTGAACAACTGAAAGTCTTTTACTTAGTGAAATATACGACAACACATGGTGCCAGTCCACCCAAGGTTTAATCCATTTGAAGGCAGACTTTCAAGAATGTAAACCTGTATTTTGTTTATAAAAGGAGTAACTCCACACTTGAATTTCACAGGAATTTTAAACCATTGATCCACAGCCAACATCGATATGGTTTTACTCCTCTCTACTACAGTTACATTTTTGTATTCATTAGAAACATTTTTAGCCAACAAGGTCTAACAGAGACACGATCTTAATGTACCTGAACTCTGGAACAGTGAAAGTTGGGAATTTGGACCACATTGTAAACGGTAACTTGAGATACACTGGGCATGTGGGGAGGGAATGAGTAAATGTATGAATTAAGGTTTCATTTACACCTTTGGTTTAAATGAGATGTTTTGTTTAGATTAAAGACATTAGTGGTCACAAGTAGGAATAATATGTTTGAATACGATAAGGTTTGAATTTCTCACATCTTAGTATGACTCAAAATAAGACAAGAATTATATGGGATACACAGAGGAACCCAGACAAAACCAGGGCTGTGTGGTTATAGGTTATTTCTATATAGTAAAGGAGAAGTTAAGATACAGAATAGAAATTGCTATGTGTAGTCTGGGTATACACGTACAAACGTACTAAGACAGCGCCCAATTTATGAAGAACAGAAAAGTATTGCTCACCGTTCTGGAGGCTGGGAAGTCCAAGATCAAGGCACCAAGATTTTCCAAGATGGTATCTTGTTGCTGAGTCCTCTGGAGAAGACAAACACTATATCCTCATGTAGCAGAAGGGAGAGAAAGGCAAAAGGGCCTAAGGCCTCCAGCCCTCTCGTAAGGATCCCTCGTAACTTTATCTCTTTCCAAAAGGCTCTACCTCTTAATACCAACACAATGCAGATTAATTTTCAACAAGAATTTTGGACAGGACACGTTCAAACCATTGCAGATGTCATATATAGTGTTAAGTTTATCGTGAATTTTCTCTGTTGTCACTGCAGTGCATGGATTCAGTCATTCCCAACACTTTTTGTTATCTTCATAATTTCCATGCTAATAAATCCCTTCGAGTATTACATTAAACATAAAACATCTGAATTAGGACCAATTACATCAGACTACGTAGAGTCAAGATTCCGTGAACAGGCTCTCATTTCAGAATTCAGTCAATAAGTCTGTTTCTATAATGAAATGGAAATTTCATTTCTCCAGAATATATCTTAAGAACAGTGCGGCACTTCCTTGAGGGGAATGCTTTAATAGAGTGGGAGCGTAGGATGCTAAAATCCTGTTTAGTAACAAAAATGGTTCCCAAAGTCTAAACATCTCATGTTAGGAGAAGAATTTGCATCCCTCCTAAGAAGGAGAAAGAAACGGAAAAGAATATGTGCTCAAAGGCACTGCTTGAGGAAAGGGTGTAAAGGGAGAGAGGAAAATCTCCGACCTGGGGTGGAGGAAGATCTCCAGAGTGCAGATGTGTCTAACGTGGACTATGAAGCTCCTTGCTTCACGAGAGGGGCGTGTGAGTGTGTGTGTGGGATTTGTACGTGATATAAATCTCCTCCTCTATGGCTTCATCAAAAGATTGCCCGCCAATTCCTTTGTGACAATACTCTCCGCGCTAAATTCCAAATCTGGATTGTAATGAGGCAAAAACAGATGGAATGAACAGAAACTGAAACTGAAGAACAAAGGGCGGTTGACATTTGAGTTATTAGAATAATTATTCCTCTGCATATGCATATTAGACTGACCTGTATAAAGAGTGAATAAAGTCTAACGAACAAATAAATATTCCTCTTGAAACAAGTAAAACTGACCCCACAATTCATAGATCTGCAAATCTGTTTCTGCCTTTGTACCAGTCAGTGTTTACTTCGTGAATGTCAGTGTTTACTTCGTGAACTTGGTAAAGCCAGTCTTACAAATAACAATGCCTCTCCCTCCCCTGGGAGAAGCAAATGACACAGTAAGTGACAGCTCGAGGAAGGGTGGAGAAGGTCAGGCTCAGTGAGGGGCTGGCCATCTGAGAATTCTATGAGCTGGTGCTGGCAAAGCCCTTCTACCAACTCTATACATAGTAAACGTGTAACCAAGTGACCGGCGATTCGTAGGAATAACAGCGGGGACACACACGTCCTTCTGTCTGCTCTGTCACTAGGGAAAGCTTTTGCCCACACCCATGGCACGAGACTATTACCTTAAAGATAAAAAGGGGACAGGGCTTAGAAAGAGATTACTCCTTTGCCTCAGAAAAATCTATGTATTAAGAAGTTAACAGGGGCGGCGCCTGTGGCTCAGTGGGTGGGGCACTGGCCCCATATACCAAGGGTGGTGGGTTCAAACCCGGCCCTGGCCAAACTGCAACAACAACAACAAAAAATAATAAATAAATAAATGAAAGAAGTTAAAGTTAACCATCTCTCACTACTAACTCTTTTTCTCTCCACTTCTACGTTTAGCTGAAGGAAGCTTCAGGCATTCCTGGCAATTGGATTAAGGTCTCTGAGTTTCAAATGCATCTTTGATAGATGTCTCCAACCACGTGAGGGTGGCATGTGCATTTCTGATAGTGTTTACTGATAATCCTCCCTGTTGTCTAAGGATAAATAATTACACAATCACATCAGAACGCTGCAACATAAATTTGCCAGGGGTTTTTAATTACTCTCCAGTGACAATCTTCTACAAAATCAGAGAAATGAAAAATCTAAGCAGTGAGCGAGCTTGTGAATGTGTGTGTGTGTGTGTCTGTCTGTCTGATTGTAAGCTGGCCCAGGTTATCCCCAGAACAGTCAGGGCATCATTTCTGTCCCTATGAAGGAATAAGATAAGGAACCCCTATCAGCTCAAGGCGTGTGAGATGGCCCTGCATCCTGCAGCTGGATCAGAAGGGATGATTTCCCCATGACGCTGCCCGCAGCTCCCTCCTTTCCTTGGGGAACAGAATGAGTGGCTACAAGATCAAGCTATGGAATTGGACAAACTGGGGTTCACATCTCAGCCTGCTACATCTTCACTGTTTCATCCCAGGCAATCTCCATACACCTCAAATGTCCCATCTGCAGATAGGGTTCAGAACCATCTACAGGTGCAGGTTGTGAGGATTAAACAAGATAATCTAGGCAAAGTGCTTGATACAGTATGCAGTATACAGTAAATGCTCAATAAATATCAGTAACCAAGAGAAATGCGGAAGGCGTCCGTCCTGCGCTGCAGAGCACAGGTTGCTGTGAGGGTCCAGGCCCGCTTCCTCCCTCCTAGGCTTCGGGCTGGGTGAATCTCCCTCCTGTGACTGAGAGTAGGCACAGTAACACCTAAAATACCTACATACGTACATACCAACACCACTGCCGGAGATCTCACAAACTCAAAAACGCAAACCCCTGCCACTTCATTCTATATACAACATTTTAAACCCAAGTACCCACAGAACCAGTTTCAGGGGGTTATCCCTTTCAAAGAAACAGTCCAACTACCAAAGTCATTAATAACAAATCACATTCTTTAGGTCCTCATATTCCATCACAGGCTGACTCATAAATAACCAAGATACTTTTTACCATCCCTTTGCTTTCTCCTCTTGAAATCCATTAAACTCTTCCAATGCACGGGGCTGCACCCCCAGCCCACCCCTTTGGTCCTGAGCCTCTCTTCCAGCAAGCAGGACTCCTTTCTACTTGGGAGAAGGGCAGGAGAGGCAAAACTAAGCAGCTGAAACAAGATGCTCTTTCGTGAGCCTGGAGGAAGGGGTAGCACTGCAGACTCGTGTAAGTGGTTTTTGCCTCTGTTAAAATTAAACTAAATTTGGCCCGAAGATGTCACCGTACTTTGAGTCCTTAGGTAATGAACTGAAAGCCTAACATAGGAGTATACTTAGCAACAACTAGCTGAATCTCAACCAATCACACCAGTCGAGATGCAGTCAATCCTGGGGGGCCAACTGATCAGACCATGTTCCAATAAGGCAGATCCCCAGCTGTAACCAGCCAAGTTATGGTGCTTTACTCTGTTTTCTGTCCAGAAATCCCGGCCCAGGTGCACAGCAGAGTTCCTTGAATCTCTTCTGGTTCTGAGAGCTGCCCAACTTGGGAATTGTTCTTTGCTCCATTAAAGTCTGTTAATTTAATTCATCTAAAGTTTTTCTTTTAACATCCCTGCACATAACCTTTCTTCCTCATTCTCAATTCACGACTTTATTCTCAAGTACAAAGATGCTCAGGTGCAAAGATAGAAAACCTTTGCTACCCCCGATGAGGAATGTATGTTTCCTATTTCTCCTTTGCCTTTTCTTTAAAAAAGGAAAGAGTTATTAAGATGGTAATAATAATTCTACTATTAAAGCCTCACTGAGATAAGTCACTGGGAAAAGGATGGAAAGGAAAGTACAAAGAAGGATAGGGTGCTGCCCAGGGGCTGGTCTGTTCTTACAGAAAACTTCAGACATGAGTGGCATTTGAGACTCCTCTTCCCCTTCCTGACACAAGAAGCAGAGAAATGCAAAGGAAACGGTAACTGTCACTCACCAGATAGGGGACCACTGCCCTCTAGTGTACTTGAATTTTTTAAAAATCCCTTTATCAGATCCTTATTCCAAAGGTAGTAGAAAACAGAATAAAACGGTTGTCTGTAGAAATATCCAACAGTATCATTGTTTTTAAATGTCAGTTATCAGCTACTCGGGAGGCTGAGACAAGAGAATAGCTTGAGCCCAAGAGTTGGAGGTTGCTGTGAGCTGTGACGTCATAGCACTCGACTGAGGATAACAGAGTGAGACTTTGTCTCAAAAAACAAACACAAAAAAAGCCAGTTATTAAGAGAGTGATATGATCGTTTCTCACCCACCTCGCCCTCTGTTGGTACAACTTTTATTAGGCCCTGCAAATGGATTCTTTGTTTCAGTCCAACAGATTGCCAAAAGGGCAGAAGAAATGTTAAAAGTATTGCACAACTGGTGTGGCACAGGCCCCAGCCAACCAGAACAGATGCCGGAAAGATGCCTGCTGACAGCATTCTGCCTCCTCCCTCTGCAGGGCCTGTGTTAACCCTCAGATGCTGAACTGCGGGGAGGTTATGGGTTTCCCAGAGAAAGCCAGGTAGCCAAGAGAGTATGAGACTTGGGATGTAAGAACTGTCCATCTGTACTAGGGTGTTTGGCTGAACATTGACTCCACAAAGGGGATTAGAGGACATAAGAAAACCAGCCCCGCACCACCCAGAAGAACAGAAGAGTAACAGAGACAGTCCAATAGCAAAGATCCTTAACAGAAGACACAGGGTCCCATGCTTCCTCCCTGAAGTTGTTCCTTTTCTTGCCAAAGACCGAGGACAGCCCCCCATCCAGGACGAGGGTGTGGTGGTGTGTGTATGAGTGGTGGGTGTCAGGAAGCCAGCCCTGCAGTCTTGGGTTGACTGCTTCTTCCCACGTGTCCTGAGGTAGGTATTTTGATCTGTGACTCCATTTCCCCATTTTTTAAATGGAAGCATTAGAGGTTTTACAATGACCCTTTTCTCTGTAGTTAAAAATTATTATCTTTTCGGGCGGCACCTGTGGCTCAAGGAGTAGGGCGCCGGTCCCATATGCCGGAGGTGGCGGGTTCAAACTCAGCCCCGGCCAAAAAAAAAAAAAATTATTATCTTTTCTTATGATCTGGTATTTCTAAATGAATTCTGTATACGAGGTTATTTAGTATATATATATTTTTTAATTGAGACAGGGTCTCACTCTGTTACCTAGGCTGGAGTGCAGTGGCGTCATCACAGCTCACAGCATAGTTTGCAAGCGATCCTCCTGCCTCAGCCTCCCAATAGCTAGAACTACAGGCACCTGCCACAGTGCGGGGCTAATTTTTCTATTTTTTGTAGAGACGGGGTCTTGCTCTTGCTCAGACTGGTCTTAAGTTCTTGAGCTCAAGCAATCTTCCCACCTTGGTCTACACAGGCATGAGCCACTGGACCTGGTCTATTCATTATAATTTTTTTTTTTTTTTTTTAATTTGGCCGGGGCTGGGTTTGAACCCGCCACCTCCGGCATATGGGACCGGCGCCCTACCCGCTGAGCCACAGGTGCCGCCCTATTCATTATAATTTTAATGACACCACCTTGAGACAGTTCCTAGCCCTTATAAAAATGATCAGTAACTATCTCGAAATCTCCTTGAGAGATTTCATTTCTTCCGAATGTTTTTAGGTTCTGTTTCCAAATACTACCACAAATTCATTCACTTATAGGTATCTACTAAGACTTGATTCTGCTTATTATATGGGTAAACGAAATAACCACTACTATTTATTGAGCACCTACTTCTATGATATATTGTATTAAGCATTATCTCGTTTAATTACTGTGACAACCATATGAGAAAGAAATTAGTATTCCTATTTTATAAGAACACAGAGGCTAAAAAAAAATTAAATGATTTGTTTAAATCCCAACATTAAAATACAGTGTGTGCTGTCACTCCATAGAGAACTTCACCCATGCCAAAGTTCCCACAAGTTAATGGAGAAATGTGAAAAACAAAAATAACTGAGTTATTCCATGAAGTTAATTTTGTTTTTTCATTCATTTACTTATTTAGAAATACTTACCTATCTTTGGTTCTAAAAAGTCCCTTCTTTTATGAAATGATGGAGATATTGCAGTCAGGCTTTTGACTTTTGGCAATATTAGAGTTGGCAAGCCCCAAACTTTTGAAATGTTACTGGCTCATGGCACTGCAATATCTCTGGCAGCCTCTGCTCTTCGTAGTAAGAATATGTGCCATGCAGGTGCACTGCTCATCCCCAAGGTTAAAAGCTGCTCGTTCCCAAGGTTAAAGGCTGCTCATTCCCAAGGTTAAAGGCTGCTCGTTCCCAAGGTTAAAGGCTGCTCATTCCCAAGGTTAAAAGCTGCTCGTTCTCAAGGTTAAAGGCTGCTCATTCCCAAGGTTAAAGGCTGCTCGTTCCCAAGGTTAAAGGCTGCTCATTCCCAAGGTTAAAAGCTGCTCGTTCCCAAGGTTAAAGGCTGCTCATTCCCAGGGTTAAAAGCTGCTCGTTCCCAAGGTTAAAAGCTGGTGAGGACGAGATGGCTGGCTGCTTTTTGTACATCTTGTTGGTGATAATTTGCTGTGAGGAAAGCCATATTCTCTCTTCACAGACTGACTTAGGCACAGGAGAGAAAGAAGGGGATTTTCTAGCTAGTACACTGGTTGGTCCTTCCAACTCTGACAAAGACATGGAGGAAACAGAAGCTAGATCAAGAGTAGAAGGAAAAAAGTAAGAGAGCTTAGATGCTACTAAACAGGAACAGTAAGGCTTTCCAGAAAAAAACTGGAACTAAAGCCACAGATCCTGTATTGCAGATTTTATACCAATAGTAGCCATAGAGTAACAACAGCAACAGTGCGGTAAGAACATTTTCATTTTCACAAATGAATTAAGAAACGTCTTTGTCAAATTTGAATTCTTCCTGAAAAGAGTACTATCATTAAAATACTCAATTTTGACATGAGGACAATTAATGACAATTAAGGTTATGGTGGGGAAGCAGAAAGAGGGACGGAGGGAGGGGGGTGGGGCCTTAGTGTGTGTCACACTTTATGGGGGCAAGACATGATTGCAAGAGGGACTTTACCTAACAATTGCCATCAGTGTAACCTGGCTTATTGTACCCTCAATGAATCCCCAACAATAAAAAAAAAAAAAAAAAAAAATTGGATGTTAGAACTTAATCTGAAATTTATTATTGATGAGTATTTTATAAATAAAAAGGTAATTGTTCACACCTTAATCAATCTTTATGAAAAATCAGAATATAGGCAGGCCCTGGAGATACTGTAGCTTGGGTTCCAGATCACTGAAATAAAGCCAATATTGCAACAAAGCAAGTCACCCAATTTTTTTGCTTTCCCAGCAAAAAACATTATATTTATACTATAGCATAGTCTATTAAGTATGCAATAATACTATGTCTAAAAAGACTATATATATATATATATATATATATCTTAACTGAAAATAATTATTGCTAAAAACTGCTAAAGGTCATCCAAGCGGTCAGCAAGTTGAAATCTTTTTGCTGGTGAAGGATCTTGCCACCATATGTATAGCTGCTGATGATCAGGGTGGTGGTTGCTGAAGGTTTGGGGTGGCTGCCACGATTTCTTAAAGTAAAACAACAATGAAGTTTGCTGCTCCGTGGATTCTTTCTTTCTTGAAAGATTTCTCTGTAGCATGTGATACTGTTCGATAGCGTTTTACCTAAATCGAACACTTCTCAAAATTGGAGTCTTCTCAAACCCTACCACTGCTTTATCAACTAAGTTTATGGATTTTTGAAATTTTGTATTGTCTTTTCAACAAGGTTCATGGCATCTTCACTAGAAACAGATTCCATCTCAAGAAATCACTTTTGGCTGGGCAGTGTGGCTTATGCTTGTAATCCGAGTTCTTAGAAGGCTGAGGCAGAAAGAATGCTTGAGGTCAGGAGTTCAAGATCAGCCTGAGCAACACAGTGAGCTCCTGTCTCCACAAAAAATGTAAAAACTAGTCAGACATAGCAGTGTATCATGCCTATAGTACCAGCTACTTGGGAGGCTGAGGCAGAAGGATCACTTGAGCCCAGGAGTTGGAGGTTGCAATGAGCTATGATCACACCACTACACTCCAACCAGCCAGGGGTGACAGCAAGACCCAGTCTAAAAAAAAAAAAAAAAAAAAAGAATATTCTTTGCCCACTTACAAGAAGCAATTCCTCATCTGTTCGTGTTCTATCATGAGGTTGCAGCAATTCAGTCCCACCTTCAGTCTCTACTTGTAACTCTAGTTCTCCTGCTATTTCTACCATATCTGGAGTTACTTCCTCCACTCAAGTCTTGAGCTTCTCAAAGTCATCCATGAAGGTTAGAATCAATGTCTTTCAAAGTCCTGTTCATACAGACATTTTTATTTTCTCCCACGAATCATGAATGTTCTTATGGCATCTAGAATGGTGAATCCTTTCCATAAGGTTTCCAATTCACTTTGCCTATAACCATCAGAGGCAGCCGTAGCCTTACAAAATGTATTTCTTAGATAAGACTTAAAAGTCAAAATTACTGCTTGCTCATAGGCTGTGATGTATGTTAGCAGGCATAAAATCAACATTAATCTCCTTGTACCTCTCCGTCAGAGCTCTGGAGTGACTGGGTGCATTGTCAACGAGCAGTAAGATTTTGAAAGGAATCTTTTGTTCTGAGTAGTATGTCTCCATAATGGGCTTAAATTATCTAGTAAACCACACTATAAACAGATGTGCTGTCACCCAGGCTGTAGTTTTACATTTCTAGAGCACAGGTCGAGTTGATTTAGTATACATTTAATGGGCTTGGGATTTTCAAAATGGTATATGAGCACTGGCTTCAACTTAAAGTCACCAGCTACCCTGTTCCCTAACTCGAGTCAGTCTGCCCTTTTGAAGCTTTGAAGCCAGGCATTGACTTCTGCTCTGCAGCCATGGGAATGATAGGTGACAACTTCTTCCAGTATAAGGCTATCTCATCTTCCTGGAGAATCCAGTGATGCGTAGCCACCTTCATCAGTGATCTTAGCTCGGTCTCCGGTTAACTTGCTGCAGCTTTCCAACAGCACTTGATTCTTTACCTTGCACTCGTATGTTACGGAGGTAGCTGCTTCCCTTAAACCTCGTGACCCAACCTCACAGTTTTCTTCTGCACTTTCCTCACCTCCCTCAGTCTTCATAGAATTGAAGAGTTGGGGCTCTGCTTGGGATTAGTTTTTGGCTTGAAAGAATGCTGTGGCTGATTTGATCTATCCAGATCACAAAAACCTCCATATCGCCAATAAGCCTATTTTGCTCTCTTACCATTTATGTGTTCACTGGAGTAGCCCTTTTAATTTCCTTCAAGAATTTTTCCTTTGCATTTCTAACGTGGCTAACTGGTACAAAATGCCTAAGCTTCTGGCCTACCTCAGCTTCCAACATGCCTTTTTCCTTAAGCTTAATCATTTTTAGCTTTTGCATTAAAGTGAGAAACACAGGACTCTTCCTTTCACTTGAACACTTAAGAGGCCATTGTTACAATTAGCCCAATTTCAAAATTATGTCTCAGGGAATAGGAAGGCCTGGGGAGAGGGAGGGAGATGGGGAACCAGTTGGTGGGGCGGTCAGGACACATACGGCATTTAAGCTAGCCCACATCCATTAAGTTTGTCATCTTATATGAGTACAGCTGGTGGTGCTCCAAAACAACTGCAATAAAAACTTTAAAGATCACCGGTCACAGATAACCATAACAGACAGAATAATAACAATGGAAAAGTTTGAAATCTTGCAATTGCCAAACGTGGTAATTGCATGATGTGAGCACATGTTGGTGGAAACGTGGTGCTGATAAGACTCCCCTGATCCAAGATGACCAAGGACACTGAGGTGACTTGTTCATAAGACCTTGCAGAGCTTGCCACTCCCAGTTCCACGTTTCTGTAGAGAGGTACTACCTGTTTTTAGAGATATAGAATTTACAGAACTCTATATTTCATTCTGTTCCTTCATGGGAAGTACCAGCTTCAGAACCTTAGTAGGAGATGGGAAACAGGGCCAGGTGGGGGTATTTTTCACATGAAAGAGAGGAGGCTATTGGGATGGAGGCAGGGATACAAGACAAAGGATTATGAAGTTCTATACGTGAAATAAGAAAGCGGAAGAGTCAGTAAGAGGCTGGCTGGGTCTGGCCTAGCCCAAAGGTAACCGGTGTGGGTAATCCACAATGAAACTAGGATGTGCTTCTTCCTTCACGCCTGTTTAGTTCTCTATTTCACCAGCAGTAAACAAACAAAAAAAGAGAATGGGGTGTCAAATTTTCCAAAAAAGAAAAATATGGCTTTCATAGAAATAGTGAATAAATATTTTTCTAAGATTTCTTAATTCACTGGGGAATCTAGCAGGATGATAAAGCTGAATTAAAGAAGGATAGAAATAACTAGTAAGTATGTATACAGTCAGCAGGGGAAAAAGAAATCTGCTGGAATAAGATCACAAAGTTAGTTAGAAAATGGTTACTGTCTCACCAAGGCAAATAAAACATAAAAAGTAATCTACATCTTTACCAGAAAACATTCATTAATAACTTATCAAGCCAGGTGTGGTGGCTCACACCTGTAATCCTAGCACTCTGGGAGGCCGAGGTGGGTGGATTGCCTGAGCTCAGGAGTTCCAGACCAGCCTGAACAAGAGCGAGACACCATCTCTACTAAAAATAGAAAAACTAGCCGGGTGTTGTGGTGGGCACCTGTAGTCCCAGCTACTAGGGAGGCTGAGGCAAGAGAATCACTTGAACCCAAGAGTTTGAGGTTGCTGTGAGCTGTGAGGCCACAGCACTCTACCAAGGGTGGCAAAGTGAGACTCTGTCTTAAACAACAACGATAACAACAAAAACACTTATCAATCTTCTGCAAAATAACATCCAAATTCGTGGAGTCTAGAAACCCTAATTATAGCAAATAGTAAGCCAAAGCAAGAGCACCCAACTTTTTTTTTGCTTTATTTCCAAATTTTTGATAATTCTTATAAGTTTTCAAACACCTTTACTCTCAGACATCAAGGTAGCAGATCTTGACAAGGGAGAGAATAAGAATCAGAGGAGCTGAAAAGTGTAATAAAAAATCTACAGGTGGAGTGAGGAAAGGGGGAAAAAAACAAAACTAATGTGAAACACGAGGAGTCAATCAAGTGGTTAAACCACAAGAAACAGGGCGGCGCCTGTGGCTCAAGGAGTAGGGCGCCTGTCCCATATGCCAGAGGTGGTGGGTTCAAACCCAGCCCCGGCCAAAAAAAAAAAAAAAAAACCACAAGAAACACCCCTATCTATTCATCACTACTAGAAAAATTCTTATTTATTCACACACCATTTAAAGATGCTTCTATATTGGCAGAAATATGTGTATTTGAAGTTTTCTTCAAAGTAATATAACCATGAATGTTGTATCAAATAAATTCAGTTAATAATGAACTACATTAATAATTATAATCCTACAGCAGATTGGCACGATAATCAACCCAATTTTAATTCAACTTCCAATTCACAGATGTGAAAGTGACCTACAAAGGAACAGCTGCCTGGAGTTTCTGACTGCGGGACACACAGAGTGGCAAAATTTGCCATGTTGGTTTTTAAATTCACGTAATTTTATTTGCAAAACTCACGACTATCTTTTTTTCTCCTTAAAAATGCAAATTACTTTCCCAAGAAAACATTAAGCACAAAATTAAATCTTAACATGTGCAAAGCTGGAGCCAAATTGCCCAAAGGAAAGGAATGCAGCCTGGAGCAGCAGGGTGCCGCAGATCAGACCGACTTTACAACCTTCATCGACACAGAAACGAGCCTGAGGACCGTGACTCCCTCACTTGAAATGTTAGGGGACACTTTGTGAAATTGTACGCCAGGTAACTAACGGCACAGAGCCAAATGTATTTGTCTTTATGTATTGCCAAAATGTATATGTAAAACATGTATTAAGAAATGTATATTTTAAATATATATATATTTTTAAAAATTTGTTTCAGTCATTTGGAAGTAACAATTCAAGGTTCCAATTTTTTTTTAATCAATCCTATATCCTAGGCTATTACTTAGCCCTTTTCTCAAAAATTCAATATTTTATTTGTACTGTCCCAATCCCCTAAAAATCTAAAGGGTGGCAAGCATGCCCCTTATGCTAAAGAGAATGCCTTGTTCTTTCAACCCAAACAATTTCCAGAAGAGGGTCTTACTGAACGATCAGCTGTGTTTAATCACAAAGCCAGCACACATCCTCCAGACCAAAAGTTCAACATGGTAATCCCAAATTATGAAGTACCCTAATCTCAAACTTCCAGATGCAGAAATGAAAAGTTCCCTGTATTAAAAGCAATTCAAGGATATACCAAAAAATGAGGGATGATGGGGAGACAAATAATGATGACTTTTACTTTTCTTCAATTGGTTCAGATGCTTCTTTTATAGAATAATTAATTGTAATTAACAACAACTAATCAATACTTTTATTAGTAAAAATAATAAAGCTAATAATTAATACTTTAAAAAATTACCACTGAGCTCGGAGGCTCATGCCCATAATCCCAGCTAACTGGGAGGCCCAGGCAGGATAGCTTGAGCCAAGGAGTTCAAGGGTGCAGTGAGCTAAGAGCGTGACACACACCACTGCATCCCAGCCTTGGCAACAGAGCAAGACCCATAGACCTCATCTCTTAAAAAAAAAAAGAAAAGAAAAGAAAAGAAACCAAATAGTATAGCTGAGAGAATCTATCCAGAAACTGGTGTTTTGTTCAGGACTATATCATCAGTGCAGTATCTAGAAAATAAAACTTCAGTCATGTTCTATAAGTTAGAATTCTTAAATATGTCACTTCTCAGACTCCATAACGTTATAGTTTATGCTTGTGCTGTTTCCTGGTGATATGAATCTTTGGAGAGAAAACACATCAGAGGACAGGCAATACATCTTCCCCATCACATCCCCTCTTTACCACACTCCCGAAGTTGTCACGCTGCTTTGCTGGTAACTTTCTGAACACAGCTCAGATGATACTGGCAGTTCTGCTGCTCTCCGGGGTGTCCTGGTAACAAGTCAATTCAGATAAGCTGGCACCGTGTTCCCCAGAGTTCTCTTTCCTGTATGGTTCTGTATGGCCGTGAGAAATGGTCTCCGTGAAATCCAGAAGGTAGAAGTGAAGAAGTCACAGTTTCTGTGCTTTGGAAGTTAGTGCAAGGTGCTGTCTGAGTTTGTGCTGCTGTAAAGAATACACAAGACTGGATAATTTATTATGAACAGAAATGTATTGGCTTAGAGCTCTGGAGCCTGGCATCTGGCAGGGCCTTCTGTGTTAACATGCAGGGCAGAGTAGAAGGGCAGAAGGACACAGAGAGCAAGAGGTGCTGAACTTGCCCTTTTATGATGGCACCAATCTCACCCATGGAGGTGGAGCCCTCATGGCTTGATCATAGTTTGAAAGTCCCATCTCTGAATACTGTTACAATGGCAATTAAATTTCAACATGAGCTTTGGGGCGGGGGAGGGCATTCAAACCCTAGCAGGTACTTGCACTGTGGCAGCTGCACGTGCGGTTGCTAATCTGCTGCTTAGCTGTTTACCAGGATTATAGCGACTCTACCTTCTAGCAGATTTCCTCCTCCGGCTTCTCCGAGTCCTAACCCTGTGTTTGTGCAGCTCTGCGATAAAGGGTGTCAGCTTCTCCTGCAGGTCACTCTCAGCATTAAGAGACTAAAGAGGGTTCCAGGTTGTCCTCGTGGCTCTCATTGGTCCTCTCATGTTGGGCTTGCTTTCCCTCCCTTTCTCTCTTTCTCTTTGAGACAGAGTGTCACTTTGTCACCCTCGGTAGAGCGCCATAGCATCATAGCTTCACAGCAACCTCAAACGCCCCAGGGCGGGGGTGGGGGGGCAAGAAAGTGGTATCATAGCTCACAGCAACCTTAAACTCTTGGGCTCAAGCGATCCTCTTGCCTCAGCCTCCCAAGTAGCTGGGACTACAGGCACCCGCCACAATACTGGCTATTTTTTTTTTTTTTAAAGATGGGGTCTCGCTCTTGCTCAGGCTGGTCTAAAACTCGTGAGCTTAAGCAATCCACCCGCCTCAGCCTCCCAGAGTGCTGGGATTACAGGCATGAGCCACCACACCCGACCCTGCTTTCTTTCTTACCTGCTGATCTGACAGATCTATATTAACTTTAGTCTCAACTCTAGGTGTAGAATCCAAAGCCTTCACAGTCTGCACCACCAGCTCTCACAGTTGAATAGGTCTAACTTACTTACAATAAAACCTTCCTTCTACATCACGTGTGGCCATTCTGCTTCTCAGATAAAATCATGGCTGCTACAAACCTCTACGTACAACATTGTAATGTTGCCTTTGTATTCTGAACAGCATGTTAAGCCTCAAATTCACTGTATTCAGTTTTAGATAGAAGAAGACAAGTGGTTGGTGGTAGGAGAAAAAGAAGGCATGTTTAGAAAAGTAAAAGTTTTCTAGTAGCTTGTGCAACAAGCTAGAAAAGTAAATCCCTAATGTTAAAATGCCTGTGCGGTTATCAATCGGATACCTCTCATCTCCAAATCCACCTTCCTTTGCTCTGCTCTGTGGTCCTGGAGCGGGACCCTGTAAATGTTTTTCCTCGGTCCATAGAGGGCGCAGGAGGGTCACTGGAGGAAGAAGGGAGCTCTGCTTGACTCTGCTGCTTCCTCCCTGCTGGCTCCTGGGCAGATGGAGGCCAGCAGCACAGGACATCCTGTGGCTCACACCTAGCCAGTTCCAGTGGCATGCTTCCCGGGCCCCGGTGGGTTTGCCATCTCTCCAGCAGGCAGCTTCCCGGTGAATTCCTCTGGCACCTCTGTGGACACCTTCTCAGTGACGCTCAATGAGTCTTGCAGTGGTGGCATGCCCCAGTGGTGGCATCCCTGCAGGCTGAGCCCACATTCCAGAAGTTTCTCGTCCTGCTGTCAGCTTGGCCTGCAGCATCTCAGGGAAATCCTCTGTCATCCAGCAGGTCACAGATTCCCTTTCAAAGGGACCCGAGCCAGCCCTGGGTGAGAAGAAGACACTCTCCCAAATTTGCCCGTTCCTTCTGTACTCTGCCTCAGCCCTGGAAGGTGTGGCTGTTCTCCACCTGTGCTATGCTTGTATTCATTGGCGTTTTCTTTACCCCTTAGCAGGTAATCCTCTGCTGCCAGTTAAATATTCATTATATTACATCTTCCCCGAGTGTGCTTTCTGGATTCCAAGTAAACACTGGAAACATCTTTCACTCTTAGTAGCTATTTTTTTGAAACCTAGAACTTAAAAATTTTATTAGAAATTTGCTTTCTTTGGTCGCCTATGAGGGGTATGTCTCAAATCAGGCTTTCTGGACCCTTGTAAACAGACCCCCGCATCAACTGAACTATGAAATAAACAGCCCCAAATGCCAGGGGTCAAACAAAACTCATTTATTATTTCTCACACGTCTAGCAGGAGGACTCCAAAGTTGCATATCAAATGATGAAGATATAGGAAGGAATAAAGAATTGGGGTCCAAAATGCACTCTACCACAGGGTCCAAGGGCATTATATTGTAATCACT
The DNA here is from genome assembly GCF_027406575.1 of Nycticebus coucang. Lineage (NCBI taxonomy): Eukaryota > Metazoa > Chordata > Mammalia > Primates > Lorisidae > Nycticebus > Nycticebus coucang. The sequence goes on from NC_069796.1 coordinate 12,881,143, forward strand.
CTGTAGGACTTCCGTGCCTACATTTACGTTTATGACCCAGTTTTCATTCACACCAAGGAATCACCTTAATGAGCAGGTACAACTTTATTTATTTTTCATCTGTGGTGTCAATTCTTTGTGGAACTATAGCATTAAAAAATTATCCGGTGTGATTATGTGTTTTTCATAGCTTATTTACTTATTTATTTTTTTGAGACAGGGTCTGGGTCTCTCTCTGTCACTCAGACTAGAATGCAGTGGCATTGTTAAGGCTTGCCGCAGCCCTGAATTTCTGGGCTCAAGAGATGCTCCTGAGCTATGGAGAAGCTGGAACTACAGGTCTGCACCCCTAGTCCTGGCTATTTTGTCTTATTTTGGTTTTTTTTTTTTTTTTTTTTTTCCTTTTGAGACAGAGTCTCACTCTATCACCCTGGGTAGAGTGCCATGGTGTCATAGCTCACACCCTCTTGCCTCAGCCTCCTGAGTAGCTGGGAGAACAGGTGCCCACCACAAGGCCTGGCTAATTTTTCTATTTTTAGTAGAGATGGGGTCTTGCTCTTGCTGAGGCTGGTCTTGAACTCCTGACAATCAGTCTACCTGAGTGCCTTTTTTCTTTTTTGTAAAGATGGGGTCTGGCTTGTATCTAGGCTTTATAGCATTAAAAAAAAAGAAAGAAAGAAAGCTTATTCAACGCAACTTTGTGTTTTTTGTTGTTCTTTTTTCTTTTTAAGGGATGAGGTCTTCCTATGTTGCCCAGGCTGGCCTTCAGCTCCTGGGTTCAAGGGTCCCTCCTGCCTCAGTCTCCTGAGTAGCTGGGACTAGAGGCGCCCACCCCAACACTAGCTTTCATAGGCTTTTATAGACATACACATGCAGAAAAGTGTGGAAACAGCAAGTGCGTGGTCATGAATTTGATAAAGTGAACTGGGTGTCCAGCACGTAAGGAGGTGTTCCTCCAGCTGCCCAGTGTCAGGCAGTGTTCCATCATTTCCGAAGCTTAAACAGTAACACACAAAGACAGTACAATAGGCGGGTGTGGGGTAGGTGAGAACTCTCTGGGTCTCCATTCCCCTGAACAGCCAACTCAGAGAATCTGGCTGTGGGAAGTGCAGGGGCTAAGCTGGCCTCTGACCAGGACAGACAGAACAGAAATTAATTCAGGAGGTTACTGGAGAGGCTAAGAACCAAGGAACCACACAGAGGGAAGAAACCAGCAACTCCTACAGTTTCAACAGTAGGTTTGCTACAGAAAACTGGGGGGCCATGGAACCCATCAGAGAGGATATGATCAGCTTTGATCAACATGTAACACTAATGTTTACCGTATTGCTATGGCAACATCTGTCTTGAGAAAAGGCTGAGCCATTGCAGTGCACAGGAAAGTTCAATGTGGGGCAAATTATCTGTAGTAGGCACAGCCTAAGTCCAGGACTGTGGTGGAGAGAAATGACATATTTACTGATAATTGCCTAGTTTCCTGACCACATAGGAGGGCAGGATTTGCATAGCTACAGTTCTATTCAAACTGTACTAGAAAGTTCTTGAACAGTGGCCAACTGAAACAGTGCGGCAACTCTGACACTTTTACAGCTCCCATGAGACATAATCATGCCCTCGTAGTGATTTCGTGATGCATATGTTTTTAATAATGTTTTTATTTATGATAGTTTTAGATTTACAGAAAAGTTGCAAATAAAAGACAGAGAGTTCTCATTACCCCACAAACAGTTTTCCCTATTTACTGACATTGTCTTACATATTATGGCATATTTGTCACAATTAATGAATATTGAGATGTCACTAACCAAAGTCCATACTTTATTCAAGCTTCTTTAGCTTTTGGTGCGTGTGTTTCACCTACTGTCCTTTTCTCTGATCCAGAATCCCATTAAGAGTAGCTATTCTATTTAGTTGTCATATTTTCTTAGGCTCCTTTTAGGCAAAAAGTTTCTCTTTCCTTGTCTTTTATAACTTTGACAGTTTTGAGGAATACTTGTCATATATTTTGTAGAATGTCATTTAATTGGGACTTGTCTGAAAATTGTACTTTAGTTATTTAACTGGCATATTTAGGAATATTAGTTTCTTCAAACTTCTCACCAAAATGTTAGAATGAGAAAATGTGCCTCAAATATAGAGTTCGCAAACCACTGTTCTGTATCAAAGCAGGTTGTTGAGATGCTTATGCCACTGTGGGAACTTAACTTTCAAAAAGCCAGGTAGACTTTTGTATCTTTCCCACAGTGGCTGGATAGCAAGCTCAATTTATATAAACTGCCTACATGTCACACCAAGTGACCAGGCCTTCAGCAGCCCACTCTGCTCCTCCAGCTCTGACTTAAAAGGGAAGAAAGACAAAAGCTCTTCATACAAAGGTCACTGTGGCAATGCCTCATCTTGAGGTAAAAGGGAAGGTTAAAGCATAATGAAATTCTAAGTTGTCCCATAGTTTTTGATAGAAAAATTTTTTATTTATTTACTTTTTTTAAGATAGAGTCTCAACCATGCTGGCAGTGGTGTGATCATAGCAACCTCAGCTCAAAGGATCCTCCTGCCTCAGCCTCCTGAGTAGCTGGGACCACATGCCCACACAACTGCATCCAGCTAACTTTTTCTACTTTTTGTAGAGACAGGGTCTCACTTTTGCTCAGGCTGATCTTGAAGTCCGGGCTTCAAGCAATTCTCCCACGTTAGCTTCCCAAAGTGCTAGGATTGCAGGCATAAGCCACCTCATCCAACCCAGAAAATATTGTAAAAGTATAAACAAACACAATAATCAAACATTCAATGAAATATTTTCCTTTTTGTTTTTCAAATGAGCAAAGTCCAAATTAGGGAACAGGAAGAAGTGTATCCTATTTATTTGTAATGTCTGGCACCATAGAAATACTCTAGTTATGGAAAAGCCATTGTAGATACTCTAGTAATTAAATATGTACAAGTTACAGACAATCAAAACCCCTGTTAGGCGTCTACTCTGGTTTTAACGATGAGAGTGAAGCCCCGACATCCCTACGTGCCAGCAACGTTGAAGCACTTAACCTCATTGCCAGTGTTGGAAATGGTACAATGTTTAGTTCAATAAAAGAATAATCCCCAATATGTCCCTTGGAGCTCTAAATTAAAATATTTGTATTGGAATACAGACAAGCCTAAAGATGTGTTCTGTGAACCAAAAAGTACTCACCGTGTTGGCCAGCTCCAGATAACTTCCTCCCACGGGGCTGCCAAAGTGCGGGGACTGTGTGAGCAGCTGGTGGAGGGCCGCGTGCTGGTGCAGAGAACTTGGGCCACACTCGGGCAGCGTCTGTAGGGCTGGCTGACTCTGCAAGTCTGGGCTCTGCAGGTCCCTGGCACCAGAGTCGTACTCCCAGCTCTCTCTGGCTGCTGATAAGGCACCTAAGTCCAGGAGCAGCGGGTAAATAAAAAGACATTTCCTTCATTAGCCTGTGGGTGGCCAAGAGGGAAGGATTTGGGACCTCCTCCCTTCCCTGCGCCAGCATCTGAGAGCACATGTGGCACCCAGGCTGCCTGCTAAGCACTTTCCCTTTCAAACTGACACATGGGGTGCCTGAGATAAAAGCAATTTCAGGCAAAGCATTCGAAAATAACTATCCAGTGAACATGTGCCCCTTACGTATAAATGCTTTGCACAAAAACACAGGAGAGCCAAGTAAGGGGAACGCAGCTCAGATCCCATCTGCCCGTGACTTACACAGGGTTACTCTGCTAACCTTGGTACCCTTCATTCTTCTTCCCATCTGAGGGAGAAGGGAGCATGGGGAGGATGGGAGGGTGAGATGTGGGACTTTATCAGGACTTTGCGGTTTTAATTTGCTCTTACTTGGAGGAAGCTCGACCGTATTTTCCAGTCAGGGAGAGCCAGGCAGTGGGGTTTAGACAACACAAGGTGAACAAAGGTGAAAAGCATCACGTCCAGGCCTTGCTGATAAACCCCCCATGTGTGATTCTCCAAGCCCTTTGTCTTCTGGCCTTGTTCAGATGGTACTGAGGCCTTTGGAAGCCAGCAGTACAGAATGTGGAGATACAAGATAGGTGGAAGATGCCTGGATCTCCGAATCCTCCCTTGCAGGAGAGCTGTCTTCTCATCCGAAGTACCTTGTTTTGACTTTATGTGATCAGGAAAGAAACTTCTGTTGTGTTTGATTTGTCATATATTCTTGGCTTATTGGAGCAGCTAGTATTACCTTAACTACTATAGCAGCTTAGATGCTCCCAAAGGGTGCCAGTGATCATAACACAATGGGAAAGTACAGTGAACATGCAGACCGGAGGAGGGGCATCTACCCCAGTCCACCTAGAGAGGAGGCAGCAATGTTCCGAGGAAGCTTTCTGAAGGAGAAATCCTGATGCTTCTGCCGCTTCCATTGTCACCCTCACCAAAAAAAAAAAAAAAATTAGATTTTATGATTTTAGTGGAGATGGGGGGTCTCTTTGTTGCTCAGACTGGTCTTGAACTGCTGGTCTCAAGCGATCCTCCTGCATCAGCCTCCTGAGTCACTGGGATTATAGGTGTGCCACCCTGTGCCTGGCTTAAAAAATTAGCTTTGAGGTAGAGCCTGCTATCTGGTGTTATTGACTCCTGAACGTAATCTCCTGTGGGTGCATCTGGTTGGTGGCACCTGTCCCATGCTTCTTTCTTAGCTGCAAGGGAGGCTGAAAATTTTGTCTTCTGTTCTGGTTTCTACTTCGCAGAGATAGGATTTGTAAGCTGAGACATTTCCTAGACAGAGGAAGAGTATTCAAAAGGCCTGGGAAGCTAGAAAACCTGGCAAAGGTCCATGCACAGGCGCCGTCCTGGGTCCTGGGTCCTGGGTCCTGGCTCCTGGGGACACAGCGGTGAGTATGATGAACTGTCGTCCCGGCCTACAAAGACTTCCTGCTGGTAGATCTTTAATACGTGGCTTTTAAGAGCAAAAAAAGGACTCAAAATGATTCAGTTTGTACTATGAAATGAGAACATATACAGGTTACTCTATAATTTACAGCAAACTGTGAATTCCGTGCAGTGATTTTTGATGTGAATGTCCAGTCTCCCTTCAGCAGGAACAGGCGAGCGTAACCAGCGTGGGTGGGAACACGGCCTTCCCATGGCCCCCCACTCCTCAGTCTGCGCTGATCCTCTTCAGTCAGCCTGACCCAACATTCTTCTCATACAGTGCTGTGCAGTGGGGAGTACTGGCTGCTTTGTGTCAAAGCAGGCAATTCTGTCACTATGTTTGCAGTTGTTCCAAGTTTATTTTAATGTTGAAGCCTGTTGCAAGGGAGGTTTTACTTTCCTTCAACATAGGCTGCAAAATGCCTGCCCTCCTCTGCCCTGCTCCTCTGAAGCTCTCTGTTATCTTCTGCCTAATTGCCTCAGGGTCTCTGACCTGGCCCCAGCAAAGTGTGGCAAGAAGCCTGATTAAGGTCAGAGTAAAAAAGGGGGGCTCCCACATTGGACTGAATCGTGGGCAGCCTTCAATTTTACGTGCGGGACAAATGGACACAGGGCTGGGCCTTGCTTCTGTGATCACCACAGCATCCCAGGGCCGTGCACAAAACCTTCGACCTATCAGGCACTTAGCAAACATTACTGAATGGACTAATGAATTATTCATGATTTACAGTACTCCAGGGTTTTACTTTTTAACCTGGAAAAACAAGATGGAAATTACTTTTTAAAATAAAAATAATTATACAAAAACTTTTTCTTTATGCAAACAGGGAGCCTCATTTTCAAATAACAAAATGAAACAGTTCTGATGGTCAAAGAAAGCTTCATTTGAAATGTATTAATCTATATTAACAGATCCAGGACCAGTATCTGGCAGAATCACGCCATCAGGTAAGGCAAGCTCCATATTAATCAGCAAGATCAAAGGCCTTCGTATTATTACCATAATGATTTTCGCTGAAGGGAAGCTGAGGAACTCAGACGCTCTGCTAAGAGCCAAGTCATTCGCAATAGCATAAAGGAAAGTGCATTTTCAAAAATACAGCATGCAATTCCCATTATCCTTTTTTAATGTGTCTTCACATCAGATTTTTTCTGAATAAAACCCAACATTCCTGAGACAAAACCCAGCCATTTAATTGGAATGATCTCACTGAAAAACTTCAAAAATGTAGGTCTGGCAACCATCTTCCTTTTGCCCTTTGAAGACTGAAGGCACCTGATGGTTCCAGGCTCACACTCGGCCTCCTGCCAGCCTCTGTTCACTCTGTGCTAACCTCAACTTGGTTCTTCTGCTTCAGGAAAGAAAATGCTGAAAATCCTCCCTCATGTCCCTCCCCTCACGCCCTTCCCTCTTCCTTCCCACCCTTTCTGCATGCCTGCTCTCCAGCAGGCTTTGAGAACTCACTAAGTAACAGATGCTGTAAGAGATACTAGAAATATTAACTCAAAGCTAAGACAAAAACCCTGCTTTAAGGCTGGGTACGGTGGCTTACGCCTGTACTCCTAGTATGCCTGTACTCCTCTAGGCTAAGACAGGAGGATCTCTTGAGCTTAGGAGGAGTTCAAGACCAGCCTGAGCAACAGCAAGAGCCCATCTGTACAGAAAAATAGGAAAATTAGGTGGGTGTGGTGGCAGACATGTGTAGTCCCGGCTACTAGGAAGGCTGAAGCAGGAGGAGCCATTGAACCCAGGAGGCTGAGTTTCCTGCGATCTAGGCTGCCCCAGTGGTACTCTAGCCTAGGAAACAGAGTGAGACTCTGCCTCAAAACAAAACAGAAAACAAACAACCAAACAAAAACAACCATGCTTTAAACAGCTCACCCTCTGGTGGAAGGCCAGACTTAGTTCTGTGACTTTTCTGAAGCATTCACAATATTTCCTATTTTTCTTCCCTGCAACAGCACTGGGGGGCAGTGGGAGAAAGGGTTCATGAATTTTCTCTGTCAAATCTCACTTTTATTAAAGCACCGGTGAGAGGTGAGGAGGGGCTCCTTTACCCTGTCGGGAGCTGTCTGTGTGTAATGTTCACGTTATTCTGCATCAGAAGCAGGTGTATAAATACACCCTCAGCCTACAACCCTCAACTTCTGCTCTCTTTTTTTCCTTTAAGAGTATTGTTCGGTGAAAGAAATGTTAAGGATGTGATTTCAAAATGATTTGAGTTTTGTTTGATATCTGCACCTCGGGTCAGTGATCTTTTGAGCCCTCTGTGACACATCTCTTCACATAAAAGCCTGTCCACCTCTGTGACACCGTTACCATTTACTGTTCCCTGGCTCACGAGCTCCAGCCAGGCTGGCCTTCTCTTAGCTGCCCTAACATGGCAGCTACTGTCCAGGCTCAGGGTTCTCCCATCTTGTTTTCATGCTCAAAATGCTCATGTTCTTTGCTTGGCTTAGGTCTCAGATTTGAGTTCCCAAAGAAATGACAAAACCATTGTTAGGAGCACTTCTGCCTCTCTGGTGGCTCTCCTCTCCTACAGGCACCAGCTGCAGATCCGGGCTTTCTGTGTCTGAGAAAGCCCAAACTTTCTCAAGTAGGTGCAACACTTGAGAAGTGCAACAACAACAAGAAGGGGATGAGATGGACAACAGTGTTCACTGCTGAGAGGAGTTGTGTTCATAGGTTTACAAAGATATATTGCCTAATAATAACCAAACGTAAGTGGCTCCACAGATTCACACAGGGATTTAAACCAATATAGAATTGATAACCTGTTTGGGGCTCTTTAATATTCTATGTGGCCAAGAGAGTTATCATCACATGGTTAGGGTCCCTATACCTGTCCACACTGGTTATGTAACAAGGTGCATGAGCCACGTTACTCTAGTGTGATTTTTTTTTCAGCTGACTATAGAAAATAGGACCTGACATAGCCCATGCATGGACTCTCTTCTATAATAACTAAAGCAGACAAGTTGAGAATTCTTTAATCATCTTCCTTCCTTAGGAATGCTATGAAAACTGACAAAGATCACTTTTAAGCACCTAATTCTTTTATGAGCTTACCACTGTTTCATTGCCCACTGGGAGTTAATATCTTCAATCCAACAATAAAATGTTATTGATTAGGACAAGTTGGGTTATGCTGCAGTAACAAAAAGACCCCCTTCTCCCATATCAAATCCCAGTGGCTTAACAATAAAAGGTTTATTCTTCCTGCACACTACTATTCGAGGATCAGCAGACATCTCCTCTCACAGTAATCACTCAGGGCCATCCGTTGCTGTCCAGGGAGAAGAGAATGTTCAGGAGGGTCTCACATTGGCCATGAAATGCTCTGGCACAGAAGTGACTCACGTGGCTCACAATTCACTGGCCAGATATAGTCATATGGCCTGACCCAACTCCAAGAAGATCCAGGTTGTATGATCTTTCCCAGTAGGGGGAAAACAAGAAATATTTGGTGAATATAAGAATGGAGTGTCACAGTTTAATACTGTCTACATTTTTGTCTTTCTGAGGGTTTCTTTAGATCATCTACATACTCTGTATATTGCCAGACATTATACTTGGTCTGTTAAAGCAAGAACATGGCAATAGCAGTTTGCTGTTTCATAGAAAAATATTCAGAAAAAAAAAGTCATCTTTTCTATCTGACTACAATATGCCTACTAAGAAATCTCAGCATGTATAAATGCATGTGTGTATATGTATGTATATATTCCAGCTTCCACATTAATGGCTGAAGAAGGAAATACTATGTTAAAGAGATAGAGAACATGTCAGAAAAAAATGCATATTTACATTTCCTCTGCATTTTGACAATCGAAAGAACGATAAAAATTAATGTTGAGCAATTTCACCTTAGTAAAGCATCTAGAGAAAGATCAGGTGGGTTAGTTAGAGGAAGTTCAGCAGAAGTATCAGCTTCAGAGGGCACCAACAAGAACCCTTTACCAAAGGCTAGAGGATCCTCACTTGGGTTTAGGAATTTTCCTTCTTTCACCATTATTTGTGTTATCTTTTAAAATTGCAATCTAACTTCTCTTCTATCTTGCTGTCTCAGATGTTGTCTCCTTAAAAGCTAAAACAACTTTTCTAACAGGAGTAATAGGCAGGGCTTACTTGCGCCTCTCTTCTTTTGCTGGGTAGAGTGCTGTGATGTCATCATAGCTCACAGCAACCTCAAATTCTTGGGCTCAACTGATCCTCTTGCCTCAGCCTCCTGAGTGGCTGGGATTACAGGTGCCCACCACAACACCTGGCTAGGTTTTTCTATTTTTAGTAGAGATGAGGTCTCACTATTGCTCAGTCTGGTCTCTAACTCCTGAGGTCAAGCAATCCACCCAGCTAGGCCTCCCAGAGTGACTAGTTTTTCTTACAGGCTCCTCAATGAAGAGATAACCACTGTATCAGTCTACCTGGGCTGCCATAACACAATACTGTAGACTTGGTGGCTTAAATGACAGACATTTATTTTCAAGCGTGCTTGGGTTCTGGTGAGGGCTCTCTTCCTGGTTTGCAAACAGCTACCTTCTTGCTGCATCCTCACTGTGTCTTCACATGGCAAGGAAAGAGGGCATGAATAAGCTCTGGGGTAACTCTTCTTATAAGGGCACTAATCCCATTATGAGGACCCCACCTCATGATGTCACCTAACCCTAAATTACCTCCCAACAGCTGCTTCTCCAAATTCCATCACATTGGGGATTGAAGATTCAACATACAAATTTGGCAGGGGACAAAAACATTTTGTCCATAACAACCACTGAGAAGTTGTTCACCAGATCAGTAAGGAAACTGCATCCCTAAGTACTAAAGTTGAGAACTCCCTGGGCCCAAAGGTCTCTGGATACACAAAATCAAATTAAGCCTCATATCTGCCTCTATAACCCTTACAGGGCCCTCTCTGAAGGGACAGGTAAGGTATATATTTTTTAAAACAGGAACATGTAGTGTTTGAAGGTGGCAGAGCACAAATTCTAAATGTTTCACTTTTCAGAAAAGCACAGGAAACAAGTGGCAATTTGACATGTTTATACACTACATCGCTGGGAAAACCCCACTCTCAGGCAGAATGCTGGAACAGAAAACCTGCCAAATGCTGAGATATTTGCCCCGCTGGGTACTTGGCAGATGTGGGATAGTACTTTAATCCCATCTTCAAAGTGCCACCCAGGTTCAGCTTCAAGACCTATAATCACTGTGCTTATTTACCTAAGGCATGATGCCACCTCCACAGCAGGAGGGGCTCCTATGAGAATAAGAGAAGCCAAAGCATCTGGAACACCTAACCCCCCCCTCAAAGCCAGTAACAATCATGACAGTGAACATCTGTTCAAAGCCCACTACGGGAACAGCCAGGTGGTGTTCTTGGCATTTTACACATATTATCTTATTTGGTTCTATCAACAACCCATGAACAGCTCCAATTATTTTTCCCATTTTTAGAAAAAGACACTTTCTCTTGGCTTAATTTTGTAGATGTTGATTGCTCATATAGAATAGTGGTTAAGAGCTTCGTAGTCACACTGTTTAGGGTCAAATCAAAATCACCATAACCAACTGTAAGACCTCACGCAAGTTATTTAGCCTCAATTTCCGTCTTTAAAGTGGGGGCAACACTGTGTACTTCATGGGGGTGTAGTCAGAACTAAATAAAGTTAAACTATGTGGGACACTAAAGACAATCCTTGGCATATGGTAAATTGATCAAAATTGTCATATCTTACGATTTTATTTATTTGGAATCCATTTTTTTATGTATGCATGTTTTTGAGACAGGGTCTTACTCTGTCGCCTGGGCTACAGTGCAGTGGCATCATCACAGCTCACTGCAACCTTAAGCCCCTGGGCTCAAGGGATCATCTTGAGTCAGCCTCCTGAATAGCTAGATTACAGGCACCTGACCCTGAGCCCAGCTAATTTTTTTTTTTTTTGAGACAGAGTCTCACTTTGACACCTTCGGTAGAGTGCCGTGGCATCACAGCTCCCAGCAACCTCAAACTCTTGGGCCTAAGTGATTCTCTTGCCTCAGCCTCCCAGGTAGCTGGGACTGCAGGTGCTGGCCACAATGCCTGGCTAGTTTTACAGACAGGGCTCTCCTTGCTCAGACTGGTCTTGAACCCATGAGCTCAGGCAATCCATCCACCTTGACCTCCCAGAGTGCTAGAATTACAGGCATGAGCCACTGCACCTAGCAGCCCAGCTAATTTTTAAAAATTATTTTTGTAGGGTGGCACCTGTGACTCAACGGAGTAGGGCGCCAACCCCATATGCCAGAGGTGGTGGGTTCAAACCCAGCCCCGGCCAAAAACTGCAAAAAAGAAAGAAAAACAATTATTTTTGTAGAGATAGGATCTCTATTGCTCAGGCTGGTCTCAAATTCCTGGACTCAAACAATCCTCCTGCCTCAGCCTCCCAAGGATTACAGGTGCGAGTTACCAGGCCCAGTTTAACAGGGTCCAGGGTGCCCAGGGTAGCTCATGCCTGTAATCATAGCACTCTAGGAGGCTGAGGTAGGAGGATCACTTGAGGCCAGAAGTTCAAGACCAACCTGAGCAAGAGTGAGACCCCCCAGTCTTTTCAAAAAATAAAAATTAGCTAGGCACAGTAGTATGTGCCTGTAGTTCCAGCTATGTGGGAGGCTGAGGCAGGAAGACCGCTTGAGCCCAGGAATTAGAGCTTGCAGTGAACTGTGTTGATACCACTGCACTCTACCCAGAGCGACAGAGTGAGACTCTGCCTCAAAAAAAAAACAAAAAAAAAACCCAGAAAGCAAATATACCAAGAAAATCTTTCCTAGCTTACCTGTTACGGTGAACAATTAAAAACAATTCTTATAATAGTTTTGTACTTAATATTATCATTATTAAAAAGAAAATGAAAATAGCCAATTATGTCAGGGCCAAAGTTATGTTTCTCCAAGTGTGGAATAGTCCACTAATTAGTTAGTTGTTGGTTACTTAGTTTGATAAACTTTGCTATTCTACTTGGCCAACTCTTACCTCCAGAGGACATCAGCCTTACCAAACCCAGGCGGAAACTTCCACAGCCTGGCAGCAGCGGGGCTTTAGAGGCACAGCAAGCCTCACTTACTCATCAGATCTGTGCGCTGGCCGCCGGAGCCACCCCTCTGCTTTCCACCCCAGCTTCCCTTCTAGCCTTCACCTGAGTGCTGGGCCCTCTCCCTACAACCCAGGCAGATGATGAAGGACAGTGTTTAATCCCGAGATCTGTATTAATAGTACCTTAGGGGACTCTCTAGGTTTAGTGGCCGTTTATCTTTCAGTTATGTAAATTGTTTAAAGAACATTGCCGAATTTATTACCCTCGCTGGCAAGCGAGAGGATATTCCTTTCAGTTCAGCAGAAGCAGCTGATTTCCTGAGTTTAGAACTACTACGTCACCAGGAAGAAGCCTGGCTGCCAGGTGTCGGCCTTCCCTGTCACAGCACGCTTACTATTTCTACACAGTACTGACCCAGCAGAGGTAGCAGAGCAGAATCGCCGTAGAGTCTTTAGTCATTTATTAGTGTCAACGCTTGGTACTAAATTCAGGACCCTGAGTCCCCTGAGGGCTCAGCCTCCTCTGACACACATTACCTACAAACACAGGCCAATTGTCCTAAAACTTGCGCCTATGGTCACAGGAGAATTAGAGCCTGGATGTCCTTGTCATGGGGAGAAAAAAAGAAAACCAAAAAGCAATCCAAAGCACAGGTCCTACTAAAGATGGCAAATTATATTACTTCTCGGGGATAAAAGGCAGTTCTCTGCCCTCCGGCTATCTTCAGGAAGCAAGCCTATTACTGTCCTACTTTGAATACATGTGTATGTCACATGTAACCTCCCTAGGGACAATGTACTGAATTTCAATGTAACTTTGGAAATAGAGAGGAAGATACATTTTGAAATGCAATTCCCTCTCCCCTTCCTTCCCCTACCCCAGACAGTTGATAGGTGACAAAAAAAGAAAGCAATGAGGAAATGTATTTTTCTTACTGAAGTGTGCTTATCAACACCATTGCCATTAGCATGTATTTTGAAACGTCCACTGTGTACAAGTAAGCTCAACAATCCTTGATGTGTTTAAGCCCAGGCTTGAGAACACTTAATGGGAGGTATTTTAGAGACAACTACAGAAGGAGCTAGAATTAATAGACATAATAGACTTCTCCAGCTCGAGCTTCTGTTGTTCTGCTCTTCACCAAACTTTTTTTTCATTATTATTATTTTTTTTATTGTTGGGGATTCATTGAGGGTACCATAAGTGTCTGCCCTTTGGCAGTTAATAATCTAGTTATGAAAGCACAGCTGAGGCAGGCATCTTTAACCTTTTTAAAAAACAATTAAAAATAATATTTGGCAGCTGATTATCTCAGCTTGTCTGAACTAGGCATATGAAGGAGGCGTGCAAGAGGTTGATTCAAGGCTAAAGAACTCAAAGGAGAGCTTAGGTGAAGTATTATAACAAAGAGGTATTAGAGCAAAAAAAGTGGTAACTGATTTCACTCGATGGAAGATAGATAGAAGGCTTGGTCATTTAGGCCTCGAGGCTGGTTTGTATCCATGGCCCATGGAAGTTTAAGGCTTTTTGTTTGTTTGTTTGCTTGTTTGTTTTAAAGCTATGTCTTTCTTGTTGTAAGGCAGAGACTGTATTTTGGATCAATCTGTCTTACAAGGCATCTTAATGGGCCATGTATCCAGGAAGCTCTTGGTAGTCAATAATTTGAAACTGTCATAAATGCCCAACTGTGAATGGGGATAACACTAACCTCTCTGTGGTAAGAAGCATCACACACATCCCCTGGTTGGCATGCCCATGAGGCTTGTTGAATTTCTTGGCTGAACATCAGCCTAATGAAAATGGAAAACACCAGGGGAAAAATTTACAAAGAGGGATCCAAAATTCGATTCTGATTCCAACTTCAAAGCCAAAAATAGAATCTTATTATCTTTTATTCCTGAAGAGGTGATATGTTTCATTTAACTTTTTTATTGTGGCGGATTACATTGATTTTCTAATGTTAAACCAAATTTACATTCCAGAGGCAAATACGACATGTTAACAATCAACGAAGTAAAGAGACAACCCACAAAATGGGAGTAAATATTTGCAAACTATTCATTTGACAAGGGATTAAAAACCAGAATATATAAGGAGCTCCAACAACTCAATAGGAAAAAAATCAATAAGCCAATTAAAGAATGAGCAAAAGATCCGTACAAAAGATCCTGTATGTCAAAAGAAAACATAGACATGGCCAACAAGTATACAAAAAATGCTCTATGTCATTAGTCATCAGAGAAATGCAAATCAAAAGTACAACAAGATATCACCTCACCCCAGTTAAAATGGCTTTTACCAAAAAGTCAGGTGATAGGGCCAGGTCCGGTGGCTCACGCCTGTAATCCTAGCACTCTTTGAGGCCAAGGCGGGTGGATTGCTTGAGCTCAGGCGTTTGGGACCAGCCTGAGCAAGATTGAGACCCTGTCTCTACTAAAAATAGAAAAACTAGCTGGGAGTTGTAGCAGGAGCCTGTAGTCTCAGTTACATGGGAAGCTGAGATAAGAGGATTGCTTTAGCCCAAGAGTTTGAGGTTGCTATGAGCTATGATGCCATAGCTCTCTACCAAGGACACGGAATGAGATTCAGTCTAAAAAAAAGATAGATGATAGCAAATGCTGGGGGAGGGATGTAGATAAAGGGGAACCCTGGTGGGAATGTAAATTAGTGCAATCGCTATGGGGAACAGGATGGAGGTTCCTTAGAAAACTGAAAATAGAACTACCATATGTCCCAGCAATCCCGCTGCTGGGTATGTAGCCAAAAGAAAGGAAATCAGTATATGAAAAAGCTATCTGTACTCCCACATTTATTGCAGCACGATTCAAAATAGCTTAATTTGGAATGGATCTAAGCATCAATCAACAGATGAATGGATAAAGAAAATGTGGTACATATATACAATAATATTATTTGGCCATAAAAAGAATTAAATCCTGTTATTTGAATAACATGAATGAAATCAGACTGGAGAACATTAAGTGAAATAAGCCAAATACAGAAAACTAAATTTCACATGTTCTTACTCATATGTGAACGCTAACTACTAAAATCATGGATTTCACGGAGACAGAGTAGAATGACAGTTGCCAGAGGCCAGGAAGGGTAGCGTGCGTGCATGCGTGCATGTGTGTGTGTGTGTGTGTGTGTGTGTGTGTGTATTGGGGGGAAAGTAGGGATAGTTAGTGGGTGCAAAAATACAGGTAATTAGATAAAAATCAACAATAGTTGATAGCAGTACAAAGTAACTTTAGTCAACAATAAGTTATGGTATACTTTAAAATAACTAACAGTGGAACTGGAATGTTCCTAACACAAAGAAATGCTTGAGGTGATGGATACCCCAGTTTTCCCTGATTTGATTATTACACATTGTACCCCTATGTCAAAACATCGCATGTGCCAAATAAATCTACACACGTATTGTAACAATTAAAAGTTTAAAATTTAGAAAAATTACACCTTGTTTATTTAGTATGAACTTTGGCTTGCGGTGTTTAAGATTTTTGTCCTTCTGTTCGAGAGTAAAATTGGCCTATAATTTTTCTTTCTTATACTGTCTTTGTCATGTTTTACTATCAGGTTATGTCTGAGTCTGTACAAGACAGAAATTATTTGTTCTTTGAATGTTCGGTAGACCTCGCCAATGAAGCTGTCTGCAACTGGAGTTTTCTTTGTGGAAAGATTTTTTAAATTACTGTTTCACTATCATGTATAGTTATAGAACTACAGTACAGCCTCTGTAAGTTGACCACCCAAGGGACTGTAACAAACTGGTCAACATACAGAGGTGGTCAACACAAGGAACCAGGCCTACTGTACTGATATGTATGTGTGATGCATGTCTAGTCTATGAAAATCAGGTCAACTTAAGGAAGTGGTCCATGTAGGGAGGTGGACAACTTAATGGATTGGTTTTAGTAAGTTATATTTTTCTTGAAATTTGTCTATTTTTTTAAATTGAAAAAAAGAAAGCTGTTTAAAATACTTTTTGGGGGTCCTGTCTACAGCATCTATAGCAGCGTCTCTCCTTCCATTCCTGACTTTAGTTATACTACACCCTGCGTTGCCTCCCTTTCCTGTCCCCAACACTGTAGACTCAGCTAGATGACAACATCTTGGCTCAGTTGCTGCATAAGCAAAGCCGAGGGCCCTGGAAGTCCTGCTCCTGCTATCCGTGAACACAGCACACGACCAAACACTGCCAGGCAATCAATCACGGTGTCAGGTTTGCCTTCCTAATATGGAACAGAGACAATTTGCGGTCCTTTCTTTTCTTTCCCCAAATTTCCACCTGGAAAGGCTTCCTGGGCTTGACGCTTCATTGGGTTGGCTGCTTGGCAGTCAGACTTTTCCACTCAGCGATCAGTCCTGGCTTTCTAATGGTCTTTATTCTTTCACAGTAATTTGCACATTTTCTTTTTTTACTTTAGCACTCTTGCCAGGAAGTTATCAATGTCATAAATCTTTTCAATGAATCATCTTTAGCCTTTGTTGCACCTCTATATTTTGTGCTTTTCTATTTGGCTAATAAATTTTGTAGTCAATTAATTTGCTAGAGCAGCTCACAGAACTCCAGAGAAGCATGTTTACCAGTTTATCATAAGGGGTATTATAACGGGCTGGGTGCTGGGTCTTATGGCTGTAATCTCTGCACTTTTGGAGGTTGATGTGGGAGGACAATTTGAAGCTAGAAGCTTTTTTTTTTTTGTCTTCCTCGTTCAATCTCAGGAGGTTGTATGTTTCCAGGAATTTATTCATTCCTTACAGGCTTTATAGTTGTGAACAAATAGTTGTTCGTATGGTCTCTGAAGATCTTTTACATTTTGTGGTATCAGGTGTAATGTCTCCTTTTTCTTTTTAATTAACTAGTTTATTTATTTATTTATTGTTGGGGATTCATTGAGGGTACAATAAGCCAGGTTACACTGATTGCATTTTTTAAGTAAAGTCCCTCTTGCAATCATGTCTTGCCCCCAGAAGGTGTGGCACACACCAAGGCCCCACCTCTTTCCCTCCTTCCCTCTCTCTGCTCCTCTTTTCCCCACCCCTCCCTCCTTTCTCTCTCTGTGAAGCTAGAAGTTTAAGAACAGCCTGAGCAATATAGCAAGACCTGTCTCTCTAAAAATAAAAATCATCAGGTATGGCAATGCACACCTGAAATCCCAGCTACCTGGGAAACTGAGGCAGGAGGGTCACTTGAGCCCAGGAGTCTGAGGTTGCAGTGAGCTATGATGACACCACTGTACTCTACCCAGGGTGACAGAGTGAGACCCTGCATCCAAAAACAAAAAATAATATTAAAAGGGATACAGATGCAGAGATGTATGGGTCAAGGCATAAGGCATGTGGGATGTGGGGAGAGACTCAGACCTTCCATGCCCCAAGCCGAGCTATCCAGAAGCTCCTGAGCCCTGTCCTTCAGGGTATTTATGGAATAAATACTCCCCCCTCACCCCCCTAGTCCAGAAAAAATGGGGGACGGCTGCAACTGTCAGTCAACTCATTAGCACACAGAAGACATCACTTTTGGAGAATCTAGGGAGATAACGGGTTGTGTGCCAGAAAACAGGATGAAGACCAAACACAAATTTCACAATATCCCAGATACATTTTTCCAGAGTTTTAGAAAGTGCTCCTTTTATCCCATTCTTTCTTCTTGGATATATTTTCTTCAATTTTTCAGAGTACATTAACGGGAGATTATTTGACTGTTCTCCCTACAAAGTCTTTGTTCCCTTTAAGGTCCCTTTCTCTTTGTTTTGGTCTCTATTTCATTTCAGAGGAAGCCTCAGGTTCCCTCCTCCTCTGGGCACAATAATCCCACTCTGAGATCTGAGTTCACCTTTCTTGAAGCTATGGTAACCTGTCGGGCCCCACTCAGGAAACACGGACTTGTTTCATTTTAGGAGAATGGGAACTTTATCAGACCAGGCCTAGGTAAAAATGAAATAGGTGAAATGGGTTTTCCAGAAGCCCTGCCTCCCTCTCCCTTCCTCTGGTTTCTTCCGTAGCCCTAACTCCTCTCCTTCCTCTGTCCTTCAGGTCTCTCTCTTGTCACTTTCCCTCATTAAAGCCAGTTCAAGTAAAAAAATCTAATCATTTTATTAACACACAGTATGTAAGACTAGTAAGGTTAAATATATTCTCTAGTATTTGGCTTTTAAAAGAAAGAAATATATTTTCTGGGAGATAAACAAAAGGAATAAACTCATTGACTAAGTCAATGTAAAAGCAAATCAGCAGACTGGTGTGAGAAAACAACTCCCTTAATTAAAAAAAAAACCTCTTTCTTACAAAGTTGGCAATGACAGGGAGCCTCCACATGGCTGATTCAGAACCCTCATACTCCCAACCTCTGTCCTCTGTGATTCCCAGTCCCCTTCAGGATTTTCATCTAATTATTCCTGCAACAATTCCCAGGCCATGAAGAGGCAGGCTGGTTCCCATCCTGAGGACCAAGAATGGATGCCCGTTCTTCCTTAGTACCCTCAACAGAGCAAAGTGACTTATAAAAGATGTTACGAGTGTCTAAAGAGAACTTTAATTTTGAAACTAGATAATTAGGGTATCAGAAGTGACTGTGGGGAACTAGCTCTACCCCACCCTCAATCCCTGTTCCCAGCATTGAGGAACATGAGACTACATAGTCTGATTCCTTTTATTCTAAAAGCAAGAGATGAAGTCTCAGAAAAAAGCCATCTCCCGCTTTGCTGACTTCAGGTCTTTCCTGACAGCAGCTGTGGACTGGCAGACTGTGGGGTCTGGTCCACAGGCAGATTTTGTTAGTTCTGCTCTACTTCAAAATCATTTTTGAAAGATTTAGTCATCAACACTGAAATTTTGGAGAGATCATATTGTGAGACAGCAAAGCCATTTTCTGGCACTGAACGCATATTACACATAGATATCCCTCTCCCCCAGCACACATCATCTAAACACACGTTCCCACATGGCCCCATGCAGCTGGAGTTGAACATGGCTGCGCCTTTGTGGTTGCTTTGCTGACTGGCCTGTGCCCTCCAGCTTGCCGCAGACTCATTTACGCTACCCACCTGCCCTTGGTCAGCATTTGCAGCCTTGCTTCTGAGCTGGGGATCTGTGTCTGAGCCTCAATTCTTCCTCCCTATGTCAGACTGGGAAGCACTATGCACATACCAGCAATCACCTTATCCCTGTATCCACACAAGAGGTGTGCACTCACAATGGAATCGTTTTGTGAGGAGGAGGACTTTTGCCCAGAACCAGGACCACTGAGCAGCAGGCTTGAAGACTGACAACATGTAACTAAGTATCCCATTGAGAGAGATTCTGGGTCCACCTACTATTACCCACATGACCTATATTATGTGAAAAACCCTATCCCATGGGCTGGATGTCTGTGTCCCTCCCAAATTCACATGTTGAACTCTTCACCCCTAAGGTGATGGTATCAGATGGTGGAACCTTAGAGGGATGGTTAGGTTATGAGGTGGAGCCTTCGTGATGGGGATTAACGGCCTCATCAAAGAGCCCACAGAGAGCCTACCAGATAAGGACACAGCAGGAAGGCACCATCTAAGAACTAGGAAGCAATATTCATGAGACACAGGATCTGCCAGCACCTTGACCCTGCACTAACCCATCTCCAAAACTGTGAGAAATAAATCTCTGTTTATAAGCTATCTTGTTGATGGTATTTTGTTATAACAACGCAAAACCAGACTAAGATAAAGTGCATATAATAAAAGCTAAGTGAAAAGAAAAGAGGAAAGTGTAAAATAATAGAAAAATATAAATATTTTTACTGCATTAGCTTTTGGCATTAAAGCAACTAAACAGGTGAGGCTGATAACTAAATTTGCTCTTTAGGAGTCCAGGGTGGCAATGTCACACCTGAACATCTGTGTAGAAATTCCTCACAAGAAAAACCATCTTGGAGATCTAAATGTTCAGGATTTTTTAGTAACAAAAGAAAAATAACATAGCAGTATGAATTATTTGAAGACAGTTAAACCAGGAGGCAAGAGAATCTAGTCCCAGTCCAGCCACCAGCTAGTTTTATGATCTGAGAAGTATTATTTAATCCCCTAGATATGCAGTCCCCCCCCCACCCCCTGGGGCCATGGACCAGTACCTGTCAGTGGCCTATTAGGAACTGGGCTGCACAGCAGGAGAGGAGAGGTGGGAAAGTGAGTGAAGCTTCATCTGTGTTTACAGCCGCTCCCCATCACTCACATCACGGCCTGGGCTCTGCCTCCTGTCACCTCAGCACCTGCATTAGACTCTCCTAGGAGTGCAAACCTTGCTGTAAACCATGCATGTGAGGATCTGGGTTGCATGTTCCTTATGAGAATGTAATGCCTGATCACTTGAGGTGGAGCCAAGCACATAAGCAACACAATTCAGGTGCCACCGTCTCCCATCACCCCAAGCTGGGACTTTCTAGTTGCAGAAAAACAAGCTCAGGCCTCCCACTGATTCTGCATTATGGCAAGTTGCATAATTATTTCCTTATTTACACAATGTAATTATAGCAGAAATAAAATGCATAATAAATGTAATGCCCTTCGATCATCCCCAAACCATTCCCCCTCTCCCCAATCTGTGGAAAAATTGTCTTCCATGAAACTGGTCCCTGGTGCCAGAAAGGTTGTGGACCACTGCTCCAGGTCCCCATTTTCTCTTCTATACTCTGCAGAGAGTAAAACGAAATGATATTTAACAGACCCTCTCAGCTATGATCTTGTAATTCAAGGGCAAATTTTTATCAAAGTACTCTTAATCTTAAATCAGATAAATCAAAGAAAACACTATAAATACTAAGAGAAATCTGATGTGGTCATTTTTGTGTCTGTTAAAATTTATCTAGAACTGAAACATGCATACATAAAATGAGAGCTAAATAAATACAAAAGGTGCCAGGTTAAATTCTGCTTCAACAAAAACCAAAATGTTTTTCTTATAGATAGAGAACTTTAATGGATCAACTGGAAACCATACAAAATTCTTCCAAAACAACCATATAAATTTAACTGATTTGAGCAGTCATTTACTAATGCCCTTTCATTTATGTTTGCCAATGAATTTGCATTTGTCTTACAAGAGATAAAAAAGGAGGCAAAATAAGCCTTCCTGAACCTTCTGTGATTATAATGTTGAGTGACAGATTCTCTAGAATGAACAATAGACAATGGACTAGTCTGGCCAAACTAAACACTTTCTGTGAGCAGACTGAGCCTTTATCGCAGCCAAATAATCATTTTTATTCCATGAGAAATATCTAAAATCATGCCAAGTTGTCTCACTGCCACTGCAATTGGGATGGCTTCAACATGCCATAAAAACAGTGACACTTAATGAATCGCTTCAGTGAAATCATGCTGGATAGAGAAAATAGACGAACAATTTTATTGTCTTCTGTGTGGTTCAAAAGATATGATCAACACAGGTAATCACCCACTCCCTTCCTGCCAGGATTACCACCAGAGGCTGAGCACACCTGCACACCCTTAAACTTTTTGGTTCATGCTGACTAAAATCAAGTGGTTAATTGCCATTAAGAAGCAAGTTAAAATAATAAATGCACAAGGGGAAGCACCAAATACTGTGCAACGCACGGATAACAGACAGAATCAGCAAGGAAGACAGAACCAGTTGTCACTGCTTGAGACATCATTTTAAAAGAATTTAGACCACCACAGAACAACGCAGAAATTACAAAAGGGACTCATCTGCAAAGCAGCCTAAAATACTTAACATCTCAAGAAATACTTGTGAATCCAGTGATCTTGTACACACTTGCTTACAAGTTTAAAAAAGGAAGTTTGTTTTTTTATATTGACCTTTAGTTTCCTCTTCTGTCTGCCGTGAGCACAGAAAGAAAGATGGCATCCAAGGCCCCTCGAATAGCGTTTGATGTACAGAACGTGAATTTACACTACGGAAAGCCAATTAAAGACAAAGAACTGACCTTCAAATGTACCCAATACAGAAAAGTTTTCCTTCTGATCGATCAGTAACACGCATCTGACTCTGGCCTATTCTCACTGTCTTAGATGATGTCCGAGTCCGTTATTATCTTTGGTTTTATTAACCATTCTGTACTTACATTTTATTTTTATTTTATTTATTTATTTATTTATTTTTGCAGTTTTTGGCAGGGGCTGGGTTTGAACCTGCCACCTCCGGCATGGGGGGCCAGCGCCTTACTCCTTTGAGCACAGGTGCCACCCTGTACTTACATTTTAATGTGCAGTTTCTATTATCTGAGTGCCCACAACACCCCAAATAACCAATAAAGACATAGCTTGTTGGGGAGAGGGGAAGGTTTCCTGTTTCATTCTTTTGTTGAGAAGACCTCTTGGTCTCTCCTTATGGCAGATGACATGATGACTCAGGCTAAATCTAAACAGATTCTTTCTCTATTTTGATGTTTCATTTTATGCTAGGTTGGTAAAAAGAAAAAAATGTTATGTTTTAATAGATGCTGTTGATCTGCAGGTTACCAAATCTGTGAATTACTAGGTGGGACAATTAAGTTTTCAAATTCAACCTAGGAAAAGTGCTACAGACCTCATTGCTGAATAGCACTACGGTTACCCTTGAAGTCCTCCCTTTGGCCTTCTGGTGACCACAGTGCTATTGGGCAATGAGCTCTGCAGCAGTCTTTCTAGGATGAGTTCGCCAACGGAACTGTTAGACCTTGTATGCTGATGACATCTCAGATGGCCATTCCAGAAAAAGAGTTCCAAAGTTGCTTTGAAGGACGGACCAGATGCTGGCATCAGTGCACAGCTTCCCAAGGGGGGTACTTTGAAGGTGACCTTAGTGACATTCAGCAACGAGGTATGTAGCACTTTTTCTAGGATGAGTTCATGAACTTAATTGTCTGACCTCATATATGAAGGACATTATCATGTTTTAAGTTCCTAATTCGAAAGTAAGATTTGCCAGAAATAAGCTGCCCCTGGTAATCGAGATTTTCCTGTTTTTTTTTTTTTTTTTGAGACAGAGTCTCACTAAGTTGCCCTCAGTAGAGTGCTGTAACATCACAGCTCACAGCAACCTCCAACTCTTGGGCTTAAGCGATTCTCTTGACTCAGCCTCCTAAGTAGCTGGGACTACAGGTGCCGGCCACACTGCCTGGCTACATTTTTGTTGCAGTTCTCATTGTTGTTTAGCAGGCCCGGGTCGGGTCTGAACCCGCTAGCCTTGGTGTATGTAGCTGGTACCATAACTACTGTGCCAAGATTTTCCTGCATTAATACACTGTCACCTCAGGATTGCTTCCCTATATGTGGTGAACTGGGCCTTTTATTTTTCGTTTGTTTGTTTGTTTTTTTAAATTATCAAAGCCAGCTGGGTGCCTGTATCTAAGTGCTTAGGGCGCCGGGGCTGGTGGGTTCAAACCCAGCCCAGGTCAGCTGAAACAACAATGACAACTACAACAAAAAAATAGCTGGGCGTTGTGGCAGGAGCCAGTAGTCCCAGCTACTTGGAAGGCTGAGGCAAGAGAATTGCTTAAGCTCAAGAATTTGAGGTTGCTGTGAGCTATGATATCACAGCACTGTACCAAGGGTGACAAAGTGAGACTCTGTCTCAGGAAAAAAAACAGAAAGCCATTGGCTATAGCCACTCCAGAAATGTCTTTGCTGGTGATCTTAACAGTGTTTGCCAGTCTTAAACCTTCTTTACTGTCTCACTGTGATGGGCTCTGTAAGTCATCATCTGGAACCAAAGCAATTATTAGCGCAAAGGTCAGAAGCCCCAACTGCCCAACAAGACAAACCAGAAGAGAAATAAGCACTGAGGTTGAAGCTCTTCCAGGGGCCCGTTAACAGAGCTTCCCAGTCTTTTCACCAAAGCACACAAGAAGCAGCAAAGAAGTCTGGTGAACAGGACACAGGATGAATTCAGAGATTGCTCTGAAGTATCATGTTTTATCTTAAAAATTAATTTGCATTTTTAATTCCACTCCATATTTTATTTAACACAAGTTTTAAAAATTTACCACGTTGGGCAGCGCCTGTGGCTCAAGGAGTAGGGCGTTGCTGGCCCCATATACCCGGAGGTGGCGGGTTCAAACCCAGACCCAGCCAAGAAAAAAAAACACAAAAATTTACCGAGTTATGCAATTTTTCTCCAAATACTCTACGAAACTGATGAGAGATGTACCATGTTTGTCCCAAGGCTGTTGCTACTTCCCACCCCCAACCACAGCTGCCTACTCCCCAGGCACGACTTGGCATGAGGCACAGAGACATTTAATTTAATTACAGGTTGAATACTTCCTGTTGAACTCTTCCCCAATTGATCCCTACGTAGGTGTGTTTCCTCACTTCTACACTGCTCCAATTTTTTCCAGTTCTCCAAGACTGGCTTGGGCTCCCTTTCTTCCAAGAGTCTTCTCTGATTTCTCTGTCCAGCAGTGATTGTCCTTTTTCGTTTCCTTCTTGCTTCATACATTTTTCACTTGATCATAATATGATCTTGTACTAGTTCTACTTATACTCTTTGTCTTGATTAATAATTTCATAAGCTTCTTAAGGGCAATGCACCATGTATATCACACTTACTGCAAGACAACATGACATCACAAACACAGTGCCTTTAAACACCAACGGTTCAAATTGTGACTCTGGGGTCAACAATTTGGGCTGGGCTCAGCTAGGTAGTATTTTGGTTTGGGGTAGCTTGATTGAAGCTGGAGGGACTGAGATGTTCGCGCTCACGTGCCAGGGGTCGGGTGCTGGCTGAGTCTGTTTGTGTGGGTTTTCGTCACTTGTAAGTCTAGTCTGGACTTCTTTCATAGGAACAAGGGTGTTCCAAGTAGTGAAGGAGGGACTTTGAGGTGTAGAGTCCAGACTCACCCAGTTTCATTCATGTGACATTCTACTGGTCAGAGGCCATTCGAGGGGTGTAGGGAGAATACTCCACTTCTTGACAGGAAAAGACGTAAAATAGTGTGGCCATGTTTTTCAGTCAATCACACCATGCCTGTTTTTTTTTTTTTTTGGTCAGTTTAGCAGCAAGTATAGTAAAGTGTGAGAGTCTGCCACTAGCCAACAGAAGGGACCCCCAAGGCTCAGTGAGGTGCTCAAAGTTAAGCAGAACCAAGTGGCCGTGGCTGGGTGAGGGAGTGGTCACATACTGTGTTCTCAGAAAGCTGTTGTTAAAGTATCACAGGACTTTCCTTTCTATAATCAAGCCAAACCAGTTCTTATTCTTGATGCCAAGGTAAACTGCTGCCAACACCACACCCTCCATTCCCAAGTATTTGAAAGAAACCTCTGGCAGAGACTTTTTTGTTTAGGCCTTAGAAACCAGCAAATCAGAGCTCACCTGTTAGGGCTCAGCTGTATGGACCAATCAGAACTCAGCTGTGCCAAACAATTGGCACTAGGCAGTTTGAATCCTTTATTTGCATGAACAGACCTGATTGGGAACCCAGGCAGGAGCTTTTGCTATAAAACCCAAACCCTATCTTTGTGCTCTGGACACACACCTTCACCTTCATTCTACACCAAAGGCTGCTCCACCTGGATCTGTAAACTGTTCACTGGGATAAGGTCTTGTTCCTCCAAATTCCTTTTCAGAGAACTTCTGTTCACAGAAGGCACTTTCTAGATACTAGCTGAACTCGGTATTCTGGTGCTTTTATTTATGACTCTAACCTCAGGATAGGAATAGATTTGAAAGTAAACATGAATCTTGATAATACTGACCTATAATTCAATATTTGGACCCACTTTCTCTTAAAAAATTGCCCCGATCTAAACACACACGTCTTATTTCAAAGGAATAGCTATACCACAAAAGAGGAGTCCACACTTTGAAGACTGACAATAAATTAACAGATAGTTGCTGTACCTGTGACTAGTTGCTCTGGGTACTAAAAGCTCTAACTTAGTACAGAAAGAACAAAACTCAAGAGAAGGTTTGTCTGTGGAGAGAAAGGAACACTTAATACAGTGTTGGTAGGACTGCAAATGAATACAACCTCTATGGAAAGTAGTGCAGAGAAACCCCCAAGAACTGAAAGGAGACTTACCATTTGATCTGGCAATCCCACTATTGGATATTTACTCAAAGGGAAAAAAATCCTGTTATTGAAAAGATACTTGTACTCAAATGTTTATTGCAGCACAATTCACAATCACAAAGATGTGGAATCAACCCAGTATTGAAATGGGAACTAATTGATCAACTTTTACACGCTCATATGGTAGCAAAAAGCAACGGAAATCAAGCAAGCGGGAGGTCGGCGGAGGGGATGACTCAATTCACACCTAGCAGGCACAAGACGCACTATTTAGCTGGACGATGGGCACACTCATAACTTTGACTCAAACTGTACAAAAGCAACTGATGTTACCAAAATGTCTGTACCTGTGTAATATTCTGAAATTAAATAAACAAATAAGGGGGGGGAAAGAGTAGGTTTGAGGGGTTCTGTAGGGGACAGTAAGAAGACTAGCCTCACTGAAGCAAAGACAGAAGCCATGTGGGAAAGTCATGGGAACAAAAAGGGGTAAAGTAGGAGGAGCCCACTGGAGGGTAAGGAGTTGTGACACCCAAGAGCTCAGAGGCGATACCGCAGGGTCTGTTAAGTAGATAAGACGGAGCCAGTGCCCTGTCCCATGAGTACGTATTAAAAATAGTAGACAGTCCGCAGCTTGCCAGCAGGAAGAACTGCTGGGAGGAAACTCTCCTAATTAAAAGGATGAGAGAGGACCTAGATGTGGACCACGGGAGTGCCAGTCTGAGATGTCAGAAGGAAGGAATCAGTGAAGGATACAAGTGGACTAAGTGAATCAAGAACTAACCATCTGATCCGTCTCTTTACCCAAACGAAAGAGAAGTCAAACTAGAGACAGTTGTTTGACAGCCTTCTCTGTGTGGAACCAAAGAATGTAAAACACACCCATTACTTGAAGTATCTAGAACGGTGGTTCTCAACGTTCCTAATGCCGCGGCCCTTTAATACGGTTCCTGTGGGTCGCGACCCACAGGTTGAGAACCGCTGCTCTAGAAGCTCACTCTAACTCCCTATAAAGGAGGAGAATGTATTAAACCAACATTGTTCACCCTCTGATGTAGGGCTTAGAGTACGTGAAACAAAACAAAACTACAACAAAACAATAATGCAAACTAAAAACCCTTAAAACATCCTATCATATCATTGTATACAGTTATGATTTAATAAAAAAATTAAAAAAAAAAAAAAAAAACATCCTGAAACTTTTGATTGGGACTGAAAGCTACTGTAACTTTAGTCTAGTTTTATGCCAGCTAGGCAGTATTTTTAACAATGAATCACTCTCAAGAGTGATTTTCCTTAGACGGTTCTGTGTTAATTATTAATTGTTCGTCCAAGGCTCAGGGAACTTAAACCACTTTTGATTTTCTTAATGTACCAAGCAGAACCCTACATAATAGGGCCAATCCAACTGGATTGAAAAATATCTTGGTCTCACTTAATTTAATCTGCTTATGGGCTTGTACACAGAAAAAAAAAAAAAAAACAAACCAATAACATTAAAGAATATCACCCATTCTGGAAAATTTGGAAATGTCAGGACTGGATGGGTTTTGTATACATTAACTCATTGTGGTTTTGATTTTTTTGAACAAGATACCAGACCAAAATTCAGGAGGCTACCTCATCACTTCCTTAAATCTGCCAAGGAATTAGGGTACCTCCTTCCATTTCCTCTGGCTTGTGGGGTCTGGAGTCCTTCCTGAGTAAAACGTATTCTTTGATCTATCTTTTTATTTTTGAGTTCCTGTTAAAGAAAACATTCTTTGCTGTCAGTTTTTCTGAGAAACTTGGTCTGAGAAACTTATATCTGTGTCATATAGACCCCAGGGGCCTTCTCAGAGCAGTATGGACGGCTGACCCGACAGGTGGGACTCGACCTCAGGAAGGGCCAATGAAGAGTCTCTGAAGACACAGATTATTCCCGCCTGTGACTAGTGTCCTAACCGCACCATAAATTAGTTGTACTAATTAGCAGGTTTTAATGTCTGCAGCCTTTAATGCTATTTTACAACCATGGGGATTTGATTTAAATAAATTTCTGGGCTGAGACCTGACCAAGGGAAGAAAAACAAGTCCCCCAAATGTCTGAAAAGCAAGAAATGTGACGACCTCATCAAGCAAACTCTGAAAAGGCTCAGCTGCCCTCAGGTGGCACCTCTTTCACAAATTCACACATTTGCCAAGAGTATGTGGAAGTCATGTGTGGGGTTTACAGCTTGGCTGAAGTAACAGACCATTTATTTAAAGGGGTATGTTTAAATAAAGGCTCTGTTAGAATTGCTGACATACAGAAACATCTAATGCTAGGATTTTTTTTTTACTTGAATCTTTTCCAATCACAAGGAAAAGCACAATTTATAAAATGAAATTTACAACTATGCATCTGGATTATTTGTTTACCATTGGAAAATCTGACAATGTACAGAATGCCTCACAGCTATTTTGGTATAAGATACATATCACTTTGCTGCCAAAGAGACAAGCTTCATCTAACATGCCCTGAGACCCTGGGGACCGTGTGTCTGTAATTCCTGGGACCCGCCTCTGGATGGCAGTATTCTTTTTACCAGTGTAATAGTTTGCATCTTGGTCAGCAACAAGACAGTTTTCTAAGTTAAAGTTGCAGGGGACTGAAAAGAATCACCTCTTTCAGTAGGCGACTTCATGGTGTTCCCTACTCCTTACCATCCCTGTGGCTTAGACCCACAGTTCTAAGCCACAGAGGAGGATTTGATTCTAAACTTGTAAGGTAGTTGCAGGAATTAAAGATGATAATGGCCATAAAAATAACACTACAATGAAATGAAACAGAGTAAAGGAAAGGTACTCTGTAGAAGCTGCACATGTTGCTATCTCAGTGAATTCTTCCAACTACCTGTAATGCACATAGTACTATTATATGTATAAAGATAAGAAAAACTGAAACTCAGAATAATCAGGAACCTAGGCTAAATCCCATGGCAACTCAGTGGTAAACCTGGAGCCAGCTTTCTAGCATATAATAATACAAGGGCCTAGCAAATTGCCTTGTGCTAGAAAGTATTAGTAATTTTTAACTATTTTTATTATTGTTATAGCTGTAACTATTGCATTATATGGGTATTGTCTGAAAGACATGAAAATTTAAAAATATTGTTTCTAAGGTCACTTAAAATGGATACAAAAATCTAGTATGGCCTGGTTGTTCAGGTACCTTAATTTTCCCCCAGGGTAGTTTTGAGCAGAGAATGCAAGGCCTAAGAGAAGTTTTATGAGTAAAAGTTGATGGTCAATTAAGTTTGGAAAATGCTATATATTTTATTCTTCTTCAGGAGATGCCTGAGAAACATTAGCATATTAAAGGCTCTGAGATGTCTTACAGTTAAGAAAAGGATTAATCTAGTTTAACCCTAGGTTTTCAAATGTACTTGACAAAGGAATTCTTTCCCCACGTAGTATTTACGGCCAGCTCTTGAAATCACTGCTCTGTGGAAAACGCTTGGGAAAAATGAACCTCCTGAAATTCCTCTTCCAAGTTGAGCGTGTAATGTTTTGACATGTCTTCTTTTTCCGCCAGCTCAACTCCCCTCTGCGATGTGCTGTGAAATGTCAGAGCTGACAGTGAAGTTTTTCCAGCACTAACTGTCAAACCTAAGGCTCCTTAGGCTTTTCTCACCACGGCACAGCATTCTCCTTCTCTCTATCTTGCAGTCCCAGCTAAGCCTTTCCTAGCACTGCTGCTCATAGTATTTCTCAGTTCTTACAGGCCGTAGCATCTGCACCATTCACTGGCCTCCGAAGTTTTGTTAACTCTAATTCAAAGCTTATCCCTATTTAATTTGTCAGGTGCTTATGCATCCACAATTAAAGTGTAAGTTCCTGAGTGTCTGGAATGGTGCAGTGCACTTCTGCATATCCCTAAAACAGCACGAACCCGGGGTCTGATTTGTTCACTCAGTAAGTATGCACTGAACATCTCCCATGTGCCAGGCACTGTCCTAAACACTGGAGTACGTTAACATCATTAGCTTCTAATGCAATTTTGTTTGCACTGGAGGAGATAGATAAGTGCTTGAGTAGGCCCATAAAACAAGATCAGATAAGGATAAGTGGTATGAAGCCTAACAGCATGTGAAAGAGTGAATGAGGGCAAGTCGCTTTAGCTTGGGAAGACCTCTCTGAAAAGGAAATATTTAAGCTGAAGTCTGAATAAAAGGAAAGAGCAATGAGGACGTTGGAAAGAAGATGGTTCTAGGCCAGAGGCAGGAGCCTGGGCAGAGGCTGGGAGGCTGGCTGAATTTGCTAGACTAGAGGAATAGCCGGAGGGCCAGGGCGACTGCGGCATACTTAGTAAGTCGGGGGAGACAGGATGAGCTGAACTTGGAGTGGGGTGTATGGGCCAGACTGTGCTAAGGAATTTGGGCTTTATTTTAAGGTGAAATGGAAGCTACAGAGCATTTTAGACATGGGAATGAACTAACCATGTTTTTGTAACTTCAACATACCTCTCTTGACTATAGGGTAGAGAATGAAACGTCAGGAGATGAAGGTAGGAGTCAGGGAGGCCGGTTACAGGTTATTTGAGCAGGCAAGGCGAGGCATGATGGCCATGTGAACAAACAACCAGCAGGAACACACGGGAAGCAGGCAGATTCTGGTTATACGTGGGCATAAGAGACAAAGAGACTCACCCACTTGAGCAAACAGGTGGAAAGGGTTATTTCCTAGATGAGGCCCTCTGGGAGAGGAATGAGCCTGCAGGGAAGGGTGAGGATGGAAATTAAAAGCCCTTCTTGACAAAGTTAAGATTAGGAGGTCTATAAAGTATCAAGAATATGTGTTAACTTTCCCGGCTGCTGGAGCTCCTGGGAAAGGGCTGGGCTAGAAGTAAGTGTTAGGGAATCACTGGGGCAAAGATACTAACTATTTAAAACCATGGGCCCACATGAATTCATCTAGGAAGAGGAGATAACCTCAAGGCACCTCAAGACTTGAAAATGGTGTAAAGGAAAAAGAGGGTAAAAAGACTGAGAAAAGGAAGCTAAGATGGTAGACAGAAACCCAGGGGAATGTGGGGTCAAGTTCGTGCAGCTGGCACGAGGGAGTGGTCAGCAGTGCAGAGGTGGGCAGGAAAGGAGCCGCTGGGTAGCCCAGGCGGAGGCAGCAAGCGCAGGAGCATGGTGTGGGGAGGCCTGACGGCAGAAGCGAGTGGCGGAGAGAGCGAGGGCTGGTAAGCCCTCAGTGTAGGGTCCCTCTTCAGAAAGTTCTGCTGTGAAGAGGAGCAGAGAAGTGGGGCCGTGCTGGGGGGGGGCATGGAGTCGAGAGAGGGCTTCCCCCATCCGAAAGGGGGCATTACTGGAGTTTATAAACGGTCTATAAAACCAGGGTATTGTGCCCCATGATCGCATTAATGTCCACAGCTATGATTTTATAAAAAAGAATAATAATAAAAAAAATAAAGTCACAAGGAAAGAGTAGTGCCATAGAAAGGAGAACGAATTGAGCACATAATTCTTTGTTTAATTACTGTCAATTTTTAAATGTATTTGAGTCACATTAGACTGAATAGCAGGCTGTTTTCCAATATACGAGTTGTAATTGTGACAACCTCCAGGACTTAAAGCTGGGTAGTAATAATAATATTGGCTTAACAGGTATTTAGTGCTTATTAAGTGCCGGGCCTGTTTTATGTGCTTTACACACCGTATATATCAGGTCCTTTGTTCCTCCCAGTAACAATAATTGCCCCCTTTTCTACTTAAGGGACCTGAGACACAGAGAAGTGAAGTGACTTGTCCAGCTTCATCTAAACAGTAAGTGACAGAACCAGGATTCTCACTCAAATAATCTGACTCTGAAACGTCTACTACCAGGAATAACTGGTAGGAGGTTTCATGGCGGCTGGGGCTGTGAAAACAGTTCATGACCATGTTTTACGTATCAATCATCTCCTCTCAGTCGCCTCTTCTTTTCCCGAGGGTGTAAAGTTATATAAAAGGATGAAGGGAATTGCTTTACAACACTTTTTTTCAATCAGGGCAATCTTAGGACACAGTCCAACCAATTAGTTGCAGGCAGCAATTCTCTTTTTTGTCTGGAGACAGGCTCTCTCCCCGTTACCTGGGCCAGAGTGCAGTGGCATCATCATAGCTCACTGCAGCCTCTGACTCCTGAGCTCAAGGGAGCCTCTTGCTTCAGTCCCCAGAGCAGCCGGGACTATAAGGCAGGCCCCGCCACAACCTGCTAATTTTTAATTTTTGCTCGGGGTGGTCTCAAATCGCTGGATACAAGTGATTCTCTCACTTCAGCCTCCCAAAGTGCTGGGATAACAGGCATGCCCCAGTTAGCAGTTCTTTCTAACTTGTTCCTTTTAGAATATTTATAAATATCTACTACACATTTAAAAATATTTTTGACAATTAAACAAACATGGTTTTTCCAAAAAAGTGTTTCTTCTATAGACACGTATGGGGACACATTTATAAATTATTTGAACGACTACCTGGTATCCAGTTGTTGGGATATTCCATAGCTTACTCAACCCTTCAAATAGCACGTCCGCATGTGTGTGCTCACACATTTATGTAAGAAATCTACGTTCTTGGCAGAAAAATTTAAAAATACAGCTTGGCAGAAAGAATTCCTTTATTCCTTCACCTAATAAACATTTACTGAATATCTAGTTTGTGTCATGCAAATATTATGATGTTCCAAATATGATGTTCCATTCTGAATAATCACAATTAAATAGGAAAAACAGTTTTTTTAATTACTTAAAATTAAAACTGTCACAAAATTAAAACTTAAAACTGTCACAACAGCTTTTTTTAATTACTTCCAAATACTCTTTAAAAGCATGGAGAAAATGCAAAGGAAAAAGAAAAGGAAAAAACCCCACAAGATACAAAACTATGTAGAAGGTATGTGAAAAAATCAGTAAAAAATGACTCTCTGTTTCTCTCTCTCTCACTCTCAGCACGTGCACACCGTCAAGAGAGAACGGAGGGAAGGAAGAAGGAAAAGAGGGGACGAGAGGGAGGGAGAGATTCAAAGTCACATGTGAGCAGCGGAGACGCCTTCCGGGTAGGGAGAATAAGGGCGGTTTTTATTCTCTTCTATTTGCCTTGTGCCCCCTTTTTTGTTCCACACTGAACATATGTTACTTAATTATTCAGGAAAGTGTTATTCCAAAAGTAAATATTTCTTTTCTTTTTTTTTTTTTTTAGGGTTAGAACATGAAAGAACTTTATTAAAATCGAAGTTGAATTTGGCAGTGCAAAGCCAACTGCAAGAGGAAATGTTAACACTCTAAAATTGTCCTGGGGTTATGAACTCCGGGAAGAGTTCAAGAAGAACCCAAGAAGGCCCAGGTCATCTCTGGGCCAGTAAAGGTGCAGACTGAGGAATGGCAGACCATTCACAGGCCACACGATTGCTGAATGCTGCGTTATTCCAACCACAATACAGAGAAGTTAGAGGACAGATCTGTCTTGTTATTAAACTATTATCCTTAAAACTGTTTTTCCTATTTAATTGTGATTATTCAGAATGGAACAGGGATTATATGGAATCAATAGTGCCCAACAGAGAGTATCATGCATATACATATGGATTTGAAAAGTAAATATTTCTACATATTAGGCTGAGAATACATGCACTAGTAGATGTCTGAGTTTCTATTAAAGTGAAATCCAGGACAGTCGTAAGGCTGAATATACGGGCGGTTTCACTATTTCCATTACTCAGTAATAACATTCCACGTCATTCCACTGCCAGGAGTATTGTTCAGGGTGTGTGTGTGTGTGTGTGTGTGTGTGTGTGTGTGTTGTGAGGCACTACATAATTAACCGTGCTAATTAGTGTATATATATATACAGTGTATATATATTAGTGTATATATATATATACACTAATACACTAATACACTAATTAGTGTATATATATATATACACTAATACACTAATATATATATTAGTGTGTATATATATATATTAGTGTATATATATATATATATATAAAAAAACAAACATTTACGGACAACTGACATGGAGCTTTACTTCTTGCCATTAGGTCTACCTACCAGAAAAAGAAACAGAAAAAGAGATCCAGGAGACATTTTCAAGGGGGAAAAAAATCCCTGATGTGTAGGTAGAAAATTCAGATATTTTCCTTTGTTCATTGTACCCTTTAAGATGCCTCTTTTCTTTCCTTTTTAATTTTTTATTGTGTAAGATTTCAAATATACAAAAAATGTGTGTACAGGCGGCGCCTGTGGCTCAGTGGGTAGGGCACCAGCCCCATATACCCAGGGTGATGGGTTCAAAGCCCGGCCAGCTAAAAAGCAGTGGCAACTGCAACAAAAATAGCTGGGCGTTGTGGCGGGCGCCTGTAGTCCCAGCAACTTGGGAGGCTGAGGCAAGAGAATTGCCCTAGCCCAAGAGCTGGAGGTTGCTGTGAGCTGTGACACCACCGCACTCTACTGAGGGTGATAAGGTAAGACTCTGTCTCAATAAATAAATAAATAAATAAAATTAAAAATAGATATATGTGTATAGTTGAGTGCTCAAAAGTATGTATAAGAAACTTCATGTCCCCATTGGCCAGTTTCAAAAATTATCAACACTATTAAGAACTTTCTTTTCAACAGCTTTTCTTACACCAGTAAGAAATAGTAGTCCTATGAACAGGAAAACTATAGAAAAAGGTTTCATATTAAATAAAAAAAGAAATGGCTTTTAAAAACCTCTGCAGTAAGGTTTGAAGAAGTTCTCAGTTTCTCAGGCCTGCTGATTCAGTTACCACCTTACCTATCCATTTGCCCTTCCTCTCTTTAATAGCTATTTGAATGCCTTATCATGCTTGCAAAACGGAAAAACTAAAATAAAGACAGCAATAAGCCTGAAAGTGTGAAGCCATAGGACAGAACGGGAAGAGGGCCAGCATTCACCCAGGGAAGGTGTGGCCAGGAGGGCAGCCCTCCCCCAGCTGGCCCACGAGGACGCTGGGGCGG
Source organism: Nycticebus coucang (assembly GCF_027406575.1). Lineage (NCBI taxonomy): Eukaryota > Metazoa > Chordata > Mammalia > Primates > Lorisidae > Nycticebus > Nycticebus coucang. The sequence continues at coordinate 12,916,106 of NC_069796.1, forward strand.
CCACTCTCATTTCCAGAGGTCAGGGCAGGGCTACGGAGCGGCAACCAAACCTCCACCTGGCTGTACCTACCCAAACTGTTGTCACTGCTTGTGGGCCAGGAAGCGATTCTATCCCTCAGCTTCTTTTTACAGGAGTTGTCTGACTTCCCAGAAAGCTCTACTTCTTCCTTCCTAATTTCTCGGATAAGCTGCATGCGGCACCTTGTAAAATCCTGAAAGGAAATCTTCCCGTTTTCATCTGCACCCAATTGGTTCATGATGTCAGCCACAGACTCTTCCATATTCAACTGACGGCAGACCATCAACAAGTCATTTCTACAGAAGGGGGTGAACAGAAGAAACCGTGTTAGCAGGGAGATATGAGCTAGAGAAAGTGGTTAATGGGAAAAAAAGGGTATTTCTTAAATATATCTATACATAATAGACCCATTTCCAACTTTCTCAATGCTTCCAGAGAAGTGGAAAGTGTACGAAATATCTGTTCCATCTGGGTTATTCTAGACAAAAACTTTATTGTCATTTGGAACAGCGAGGCAACTCTTAATCCTTTGTTCTCTTTTTCTTCCTGTCTCCACGCCCTTCTCTCTGGGTCTTTGTCTTGAAATTGAAGAGTCTAAAGTTCTTTCTTTACATCTATAGAGTGTAGCACTGTAATCTCACTCTAAGATGAAGTTTCAGAGCATAGGAAAGACATTGTCTCTACTCCTGTCAGACTTCAAAATCTAGTAAAGCTGTAAAAAAAAACAACAAAGATTTTTCAGCTTTCTGGACCAATCAGCTAATTTTAATATCTGTTAAAAATGTAATTTAATCTCAACTTTTGTGATTCAGTGCTGACCTATCTCTGTTTTTTTACTGATTTTCTTTGAGTGTGTTTCACCTTCCCACCAGCAATTAGTAAGCCCTAAGAAAGACGTGACTCAGGGATCAAAACGCCAGTGTTTTCTAGGACTGGATGTAACACAAATGATCTAACACAAGAGAGGTTGGTAGGGTCTGTGGCTGGACTAGAAAAGTTATTCGGCCTATAGGATCTCAAATTTCAAAAAGAAAAAGAATTTAAAAAAAAAAAAGAGTGGTCAGGCATGGCTGCTCATGCCTGTCATCCTAGCACTCTGGGAGGCTGAGGCAGGTGGATTGCCTGAGCTCAGGAGTTCCTGACCAGTCTGAGCAAGAGTGAGACTTCGTCTCTACTAAAAATAGAAAAACTAGCCTAGCAGTATGGAGGGCACCTGCAGTCCCAGCTACTGGCGAGGCTGAAGCAGGAGGATCACACGAGCCCAAGTTTGAGGTTACTGTGGGCTATTATGCCATGGCACTCTACCCAGGGTGATAGAGTGACATTCTGTCTCAAAAGAAATAAAATTCTTTTTAAATTAAACAAAAGGGAGGCAGTGCCTGTGGCTCAAAGGAGTAGGGCGCTGGCCCCATATGCCAGAGGTGGCAGGTTCAAACCCAGCCCCGGCCAAAAACTGCAAAAAAAAAAAAAAAAAAAAAAAATTTAAAAAGAGGGTAACAAGATTAATAACACTATGTTAACCAAGAACATTTGTCTGAGGACTTCAGTTTGATTCCTAACATACAAGTCTTGTTCTTTTCTCTCTACCTAAATTCCTTTGGGCAAACATTTTGTTTATATGGCTCCAAATATAAGTTTCAAAAAAGGTTAAAGGATTATAGAATTATTTATTTATTTTGTATTAAATCATAGCTGTGTACATTAACTCAATCATGGGGTACCATGCACTGGTTTTATATACAATTTGAAATATTTTCATCACACTGGTTAACATAGCCTTCCTGGCGTTTTCTTAGTTTTTGTGTTAAGACATTTATATTCTACATCCAGCAAGTTTCACATGTACCCTTGTAAGATGCACCATAGGTGTGAGGATTATAGAATTTAAGAGCTGGCAGAGACATAAGACACTCGTCTGTATTCACAAACAAAGCTAATCAATGTTCTGTCTCAATGTATCACCAAAAGTTCCATCATCTTGAGAACGAGACCAATTTGATGTTTGCTGATACCTGAAACCTAACCATAAAAATGAGGGCCAAGTCATCTCTTCCAGTCATCCTTCACAAACTCCTCTCCTGGTCAACGCTGAAGACTGCTGTGCTCTCCCCACGGTCTCCAGGCTCGCAGAATTGTGTACATTGTGAGGATCTCATTCCCTCCACCTCACCAGTCATTTCTCCCCACGCTTCTCCCCTTTCCCAAGTTTTTCGTGTCCAATTTACCATTAAATTTCTGTTAGTCTGGTTCCTGAAGTGCTTCTATACTTACTCTTCATTGTGTTTTTGGTCTCTAAGACTCTTTCCATTTAAGCCAGGCCTAGGACACAGTCTTTTTAGCTAGTCACTTCGCTTCCATATCCATCCCATTCTCATGTTCCACAAACAATTTTTAAACATAGCTACATGCTTTATCTTATCTGGTGTGCATATGCGTGTCTGTGCGCATTTGTATATTATATATACGTCTCTTCACATACCCACACGTGTATATATTTGTAGATGAATGAGGAGGTAAGTAAATATACCCATGAAAGCAGGTATAGTAGGTTAATTTATTGGTCCTACGCTTTCATCCTCCTATAGAGTATCAGACATCTATATCCCTATCTTAAGGACACTCACGTTAGGTGTGTCCCTTCCCCATCCCTAACTTCAGGTTTGACATCTAACTTGCTTTGGGCCCTGGGATGTTAATAAATGATGTGTTTATTGCTCCCTTCTGCTTCTGCCTTTATCATGAGAAGAACATATCATGGTAGCAATTACCCCTCTCACCTGGGCCTTAAAATAAGCCAGGCCAGCCCACATGCGGACTCATGGCCTAGGAAGAACCATTCCAGCTCACCCCAAAAGGCGTGATCAAGAGTAAGTTTATTGTTTATGCCAATTAAAAGTAATTGTTAAGGTGAGATTCTGATCAATAGCTGATTGATAAACTGAAATAATTGTTGTTTGTTTGTTTTTTGAAATGTTTTCATATGCTTATCTTTTTTAGCCTTCCCTGTGTACAAACTGCCTGACATCCAGCTGGCTGCATCCAAGGTTTAGGGATAATGGCGAGAATCCAAAAGAAAAGAAGGGGTCCAGATTTCACTCTGGGCCCAGGATCCAGGGGTGTCCAACCTGGATTCTTTGAGGACTGTTTCGCTAATCTGTGGTGTCAGATATCACAAAAATTATTCATGGACTTTTTTTTTCTTGCTCATCTGCTTTCGTTAGTATTTGTGTGTTTAATTATGGCCCAAGACGGTTCTCTTCCACTGTGTGGCAGAAATAAAAAAGGTTGGATACCCCTGAAAGGTTTGGTGAAAAAGAAAGGTTTTTCTAAATTCTAGAAATTCACATGCAGGCAGTTCCAAAATGAAATGTGTGACTTGCATACAATTTGCACTTGCAAACAGAGGCTATTACGGTAAGTCACCAAGTTACAAACATCTGATGGAGGTACAATTGGCACTTACGATCAGAGGCTATTACAGATAAATGTACTGTTCCAACTTACGTACAAATTTAATTTTTTAAAAATCTGCATAATCTATCTCATTCATAAGCTGAGGAGTGCCTATATTAAAATGCTACCATTAATATTCTGTGAAAGGTGAGAATATGGTGTTTTCTTTTTGCCTGTATGTCTTTTATAACTTTCTGCAGTGTACCACACTATTTTCATAAATTGATATGTCATTTTAAGTCTTACTTGATCTAAGACAAAAGCCCAAGAAGAGATGTCATTTTAAGTCTTAAAAATAGGGACAATAATAGTTCCTATCTCATACGCTTGCCCTGAAGAAAAATGAGATAATGCAAGAAAAGCACTTAACATAATGCACAGAACATATTAAGTACTCAGTAAGTAGTAGCCATATTATGACTGTTTTATAGTTAGTGATCATAGATCTTTCACAATGTCCCAGTTTCATTATTAAAGCTTTAGTAATGAAGCACAACCTGTTTGGGGTATACATAACTAACCTGACCACCTCACCAAGTGGGACAATCCGACTACAGAGGCCCACCCATTCCTCCCTGCTTGTGGCCCACTATGCACATCAGGCACCCTGGTGAGAAATCCAGCTCTTTCCAAGCTTGGAAAGCCCCATTCTACAAAAAACAAGAGGAGGGGACAGGGCAGGACAGAGAGAGGGTAGAAATGCCAACTCAGAGTAGAATGTGTAATCCTGTATTTTCATTTTAAAAGTGTGGCTCAGCAGGTGTGGGGTCTGATGCCTGTCATCCTAGCAATGTGGGAGGTGGAGGCAGGAGGACTGCTTGAGGCCAAGAGTTCCAGACCACCTGACCAAGAGGAGACCCCCATCTATATAGAAACAGAGAAGTTAGCCAGCCATGGTGGCATGCACTTGTTGTTCCAGTGACTAAGGAAGATGAGGCAGGAGAATCACTTGAGCATAGGAGTTTGAAGTTGCTGTGAGCTATGACTATGCCAGGCCTGGGTGACAAAACAGAAACTCTGTCTCAAAAAAAAAAAAAAAAAAAAAGCCCACTGTGAGGCTGATATAAAAGATCAAAAACAAAATGTAATACATACTACTGAAGTAAGATTGTCATCTTTAAAATTGTTAGTTTTAATAAACTAAATGAAAGCTAAATTCTTCTAGTATAGAAGTACAAATGAACAACAACAACTAACAAATCTGCAGGGGAAATGCTCTTATCCCCATTCTACAGATTAAGACATGAGGGCTGAAAGTCACTGAGATAATAATATATGGCAGAACCAGGAATGCAAACCGGATCAGTCTGACTCCAAAGCTCGTGACCTATCCATTCTATCATCCAGTATCCTAGGTGCCTGTAACACCTAAATTTTGGCATGATGACACATTAGGGATGGTCCTAATAAGAGCAGCTTGATTATCAAAGGTCATGAATTAACAATACTTTTATATTAACCCAGAAAGATTACAGTCATCTACATATATGTTATCCTTCCACATTAAATACTAACGAAAATATTAAGTTACATTTTGTTATCAACATGATGAGAAAAAAATGTTATAGGGAGGAAAAAATTTATAGAACTCTCCTTTATATCAAGAGTTAAGGTGGCACCGATAGCTCAGTGGGTAGGGCACCGGCCACATACCCCAAGGCTGGCGGGTTCAAACCCGGCCCCAGCTAAACAACAATGACAACTGTAGCCAAAAAAAACTATCTGGGCATTGTGGCGGATGCCTGTAAGTCCCAGCTACTTGGGAGGCTGAGGCAAGAGAATCGCTTAAGCCCAAGAGTTTGAGGTTTCTGTGAGCTGTGATGCCACGGCACTCTACCGAGGGCATCATAGTGACACTCTGTCTCAAAAAAAAAAAAGTTAAGTCTAGAGAACTTGAATCACAGAGTTTTCCTATAAGCCACTCTGGTAGGTTGCTAAAAATGGCCCTTGGTGAATTGCACCTCCCATAACCATGCCCCTTTACAGTGTGTCTTCACCATTCTTCCCATCAATAGGTGGAGGCTACGCCCCTGCCCTTGAATCTGGGCTGGCCTCGAGTCTTGTACTGACCAATGGAGTATGTTGGATTCTGAACCCACAGGCCTTTAGACCCCTGATAACTTGCACTTTCAGCCCAAATCCTCCTACTTCCAAGACATCCTGGTAGCCCACTGGCGCCCACAGTGGTCCCTTCCTTCTGATGTTATGTGGTACCTGCACCAGCCACTCAGTGACTGTGTGCAGTCTTGTGTTAACTTTGGGATTATACTAAACTTTCATTTCTCTCCCCTCCCCTTATTTTTACATGCTCAATCCTTATCTTCCCAATCTGACCATGAGCTCCTAGAAGCCAGTGCTGGTCCTGACTCAATCTCCTTTGAGATATGCACCACCCAGGGCGTCACCTTGTGCACAGTAGATCTCCAACTCATTGGTCATGATGGACTTATCCATAAACTCTCAGAAGTTAAACACAATCATTCTTTTGAAAAGGGGTCCCCACGTTTGTGATATTTTCCTACGTATACCTCTCTTTTTATCTGTACCCAGAACTCAACACATGGGATGCTAGGTAAGTCTGAAGGACTGATGGGCCCCCCTTCCATAAAAAACCCCAGCAACCTCCGAGCCTTAGTGATGAGCAGCAGAACATTTCTCTGCCCCAGACAAGGGAGTTTCTCAGAGGAAGAGGCATAAAACGGACATTGTCCAAAACTAAGGCAGTATAGTTAAGAACTATTTCATTAGCAATGACATCATCATAGGAGACACCCACCTTAAAAAAAAACAACAACCTTTTGTATATTATTTCAGAAAATACACATTCATTGCAGAAAATGCAGACAAGCAAAAAGAAGAAAAGTACAAATTACACCCAATCCCTTTATTTAGCAATAACCACAGTGAACATTTTGGTGAATTTCACAGAATTTTGGTGAACGTTTTTTCTTCTAAACCATCATCATCACAAGTGCTCTGAAAGGTGTTGCATACTTACCCATATTCATATATATACATATACACATATATATTTATCTTCAGAGGATGTCATCATGAGGTGAGGGAAAAAATGGATTCTAGTTTATAGCAGAGTCAAGTAATATTTAGTTCTTAGAGAACACCAATCACCAGGCAACAGAACTAAAATACGACTTCAGTCATATTTCAATTATATTTCAGAAGATCAATGCTTCTAGCTCAAAATTGCATGGTTTCACAATGCACAACTATTATTTTCTGTCTATAAAAGTCTTTTCTTCTCTTGGCTATTCTTCTTTTAACTTATAAAGAAATTGAGTAGGAAATTAAAATCCAATGAAAGTATATCACTCAAGGAAATTCACAGCATAACCTTAGGGAGACATAATAGGAAGATAGGCTTTGCTCTCTTAGGCACAGGGTAGAAAAAGCAATGTTATTCCCAACAACAACAAAAATCCCAAGCACAGTTGGAACAGGGGCTCTACAGAGACAATTTGCTTTGAGTACAGGTTACATGCTTTTATTCAAAACTCTCAACTTGTCTTGGCATCCACAGCACAGTGGTTATGGAGCTGGCCACATACACCGAGGCTGGCGGGTTCAAACCCAGCCTGGGCCAGCTAACTATGACAACTGGAACAAAAAATAGCTGGGCATTGTGGTGGGAGAATCACTTAAGCCCAAAAGTTTGAGGTTGCTGTGGGCTGTGATGCCACCGCACCCTACTGAGGGCAACATAGTGAGACTCTGTTTCAAAAAAAATAAATAAATAAAATTCTCAACTAGCAGAAACCCCTGGACCTAGAAGGGAGGCCAGAAATAGTTGCTCACGAAAGAACTACAAAAAACACATAAAATCTCATTTCCCCCTAACTGTTCAATTTGACTCACACGAAAACATAATTTAGAAGGTTTCAGTTTCAGTTCCAGAAATATTCAATGTGTGAAAAATCATGAATAGGTTATTTAGAAGACAGGTTTCTGAGCTATAGCTGGTAATTTCTGGGCACAGCTGTTGGGTTGAGCAAATGCATTTGCCTTTCATCACTGGTGCTTAGTGAAGTAATTAAAGTGAAGTACAAAACAAATAAGAAAATGAGCAAACAAACCCATGGTTGAGATAAAAGGAGAAAGGGTTATTAAAGATAAGAGATTCCAACAAATTTCAAAACAATAAACCCAAGAGGGAAGCATGCGGACAGATGCGGCAGGTGCTAGCTCTTTGCCTAGAGTGTGCAGCGCAGGAGCGGCTGGGAGGGCCCTGGGTTTACGGTGGGCAGGTGAGATGCTCGGTGGGTGGGGCGGGGCTGCAAACATGCTGTCCTTCCCTTCCACAGCATGGAGCAAAGAGATACTCCTCAAAGTTGGTGACTCAAGATGCAGAAAGGCCTGAGCATGTTATGCAGTGTTGTGGAAGAAAAGATCAGGAGGACTGGAAGCACGACTGGAAGGAGACAGCGTCTGTGCCGGCCGGGCACGGAGAGGCAGGTGGGGCAGGAGACTGGTGTTCTGTCACAAACTCTTCTGTACCATTTTATGTTTCACCACATGCATGAATTGCTTTGGTAAAAGTAATACTTTCAAATGAAAAGAAAATCGAATAGATTAGTAATGCAAACTCAGATAACATCGTATGACAAGCAAAAGATTAGTTATTTAAATATGTGAAGAATTCCTACAATGCAATAAGGAAAAGATGACAACCCCATAGAAAAATGGGCAAAGTTGGGCGGTGCCTGTGGCTCAAAGGGGTAGGGCGTCGGCCCCATATGCCGGAGGTAGCGGGTTCAAACCCAGCCCCCACCAAAAACTGCAAATAAAAAAAAAAAAAAAGAAAAATGGGCAAAGTGAACAGAAGAGAAAACCTGAATGGCCAATAAAGACATGAAAAGATTCTCAACCTCACTGAATGTAAGGGAAATGCAAATTAAAATAATTGGATAACATTTCAATACCTATAGGACTGCCAAAAATCTCAGTCTTACAATACCAAGTACTTGCAAGAAAGCAGAAACTTTAGCATATTGTTGGTGGAAGAGAAGCTGGTACTATGCCTTTATAGAGGACTTTAGCAACTAAAAAAAAAAAAACAAAAGGGGCGGCACCTGTGGCTCAAGGAGTAGGGCGCCAGCCCCATATGCCGGAGGTGGCGGGTTCAAACCCAGCCCCGGCCAAAAAAAAAAAAAAAAAAAAACCCAAAGACTAATAGTAAAGCTATTTACTATTACTCTTCACTCTCCAACCAGAAATTCAATTTTTAGTTACATGTGCTAAAGAAACTTATGTACAGACAGAGGAGACATACACAATATCTGTAATAGCAAAGAATCAAAAGCAGCTTAATAATGATAGTAATAATCATATTGATACTAGTACCTAACATTTGTTGTATGCCAGGGTCTGGGCTTGTGCTTTATGCATAATAATTAACATAATACTTGCAAACACACCATGATGTTGATACTATATTATCTCCATTTTATAAGCAAGGAAATTAGGGAACAAAGGTGTTAAGTAACAACTCCAGGTGCCTACCAACAGAGAAAATATATATATACGTACACATGTACACATCTATCAAGGTGGCAGCAGATAATGAAATGCCATGGAATGGAGTTTCTGGAAGACACATCTAAAATGTATCATCATAATTATATCTCAAAAACAAGAGTAAGTGAAAACAAGTTGAAAAATGGTATGACCAATGTGACACCATTTATCTAAAGTTTACAAATACACAAAAAATATGTTATTTCTGGATTTACACACAGGTAAGTGTAAAAACAAGGTCAGAAGCATCAGTATCAGCTATAAAATGGTGAGGAAGGGAGGGGAATAAGATTGGGGGATGTCACCAATGGGGCTGACGTGCATTTGTAAAGTCATATTTAAAAAATTATGGACAAATACAGGCTAGGTACAGTGGCTTATGCTCATAATCTCAGCACTGTGGGAAGCCAAGGCAGGAGGACTGCCTTAAGACCAGGAGTTCAAGACCAGCCTATCTCAAGAAATAAAAAATCCCTACAAGAAATAAAAAAATCAGACAAGTGTGGTTGGCTGCACCAGTAGTCCCAGAAACTTGGGAGGCTGAAGCAAGAGAATCCCTTGAGCACAGGAGTTCAGGGTTGCATTGAGCTATGACTGCAACACTACACTTTAGTCCTAGGCTACAGAGCAAGACCCTGTTTCTAAATAAATAAATAAATGGGACAAATGACACAGTGTTAACTTTTCTTTAATCTGGGCAATGGTACATATGTGTTCATTATATATTCAATATTCAAAATACTTCTTAATTAAAAAATCTAACATAGACAGCAAACTCAAAATAAATTTGGTTTGAGGCCATGTTTGTAAGGGAAAATATTTAAAATGAATAAAGTAATTCCTGTTAGCAAGCACTTACAAGACATATCCCTGGGAGTTAATCAAATTAGATGATCCCAAATATTATTTTGGAACTTTTTGTTCATCCTTACAGACCATAGATTATCAAATTATTTTCCTGGTATAACTTTCTAAAAGTGGTATCACTCATTTTTAAATGATCCAGTCTCTCAACAGAGATTTTTGGATGTCTCTTGAGATCATCTACCAATGTATAGTCCTACCACACTTCAGCTGTGTTTCTAAACAGCAGTGTAATTCTCTACGCAGAGTAGCGGTTCTCAACCTTCCTAATGCCATGACCCTTTAATACAGTTCCTCATGTCGTGGTGACCTCCAACCATAAAATTATTTTCGTAGCTCAGTAGCAACATTTGTTGTTGGCCAGGGCCTGAGCTTGTGCTTTATGTATATTAATTAAGATAATCCTTGCAAACACCCTCTGATGTTGGTACTATTATTATCTCCATTTTACATGCCATGTAATGCCAGGGCTAAGTAGCAACGAAAATAATTTTATTTTCCAACATGAGGAACTGTAATAAAGGGTCACAGCATTAGGAAGGTTGAGAACTACTGGCTTAGAACATCCTCTCCTTTCCTTTTCCCCAAACTCCAGACCATTCTCCATAATTCACTTGAACAGCATCCCCTTTAGAAATCTTCCCTAAGCATCTCCCATAATCCCCAGTCTAATCTGATCGCCCTTCTTTATCTGACCAAAGCTCTTGCATTAGCTTCAATCACTTACCCACTCTACTGTAATTACTGAGTTATTTTCTCTCTCTTCCATTAGACCAGAAGTTGGCAGCTAAGACCTATTGTCAACTCCAGATCATTGTCTGTTTCTATAAATCTAGTTTATTGGAACACAACTTGCTCATTTATATAGGTAACGACCATAGCTACTTTTCCACTACAACAGAGTTCAATATTTGTGACAGAGACTATATGATCCACAACACCAAAAATAATTACTCTATGTACCTTTTGTAAAAGAAGTTTGCAAATCTGTACTAGACCATAAATTCCTACAGAACAGGGTTCATTCTTTGTTCATCTTTGAATCTCTAACACCTGGTATATAGTAGGTGATAAATAAGTACATAATAAATAAACAAACAAGTAACAAATAAAATGTTAGATTTGACGTAAAAGAGGTAGAAAGAACTGAATTATTGAGAAATTTTAATCTCATTTCTCCTTTCCTTTTTGCACACCTAATTGATAATCACAAATTAAAACTTGCACCTGGCCAAGTTGATATCATTAGGTTTTTAAATATCTTCTAGAATATATGCTGGGTTTCATACCATTCAAGCCAATAATCTAAACTTTGTATATTAATGGTGCTCAATTCTGGCAGCACATTGTAATTGCCTGAGGTGATTAAAACCCTGATGCCCATGACCCATGGTTGACAAAACTAAATTAAAATGGCAGGGATTGGGGGTGGCAGGGTGGGAGGTACAGTGAGGGCAGGGAAGGTAGCATCAGTATTTGTTAAAAATCCTCCAAAGGGCTTCAGAGAAGAACTTGTGTTCTATACCAATAGTCCTAAAAGAAAGGGCTTTGAGGCAATTCAAGAATCTTAGTGATCAAAAACAAACTGGCCAGGAGCAGTGGCTCCTGCCTGTAATCCTAGCGTTCTTCGAGGCCAAGGTGGGAGGATACCCTGAGCTTAGGAGTTTAAGACCAGCCCGAGCAAGAATGAAACTTGTGTCTACTAAAAAATAGAAAAATTAGCTGGGTGTGTGGCATTAGCCCAGTGTCATGGCATGCACTGATAATCTCAGCCACTTGGGAGGCTGAAGCAGGAGGATGACTTGAGCCCAAGAGTCTGAAGTCACAATGAGCTACAAAGATGCCATTTCACTCCATCCTGGGGTGACAGGGTGAGACTCTGCCTCAACAAACAAACAAACAAAAACACTAAATTGTGATAATTTATGTACTTGCAAGATGACATAGCTGGGATTACAGGTGTCTGTCACAAGGCCCATTTTTCCATGTTTAGTAGAGACAGGGATCATGCCCTTGCTTGGTCTGGTCTCAAATCCTCTAGTGCTTGGTCTGGTGCTCAAGGAATCTTCTTGCCTACCCCTCTCAGAGTTCTAGGATCACAGGCATGACCATTGCACCTGGCCAAGGATGGAGAATTTTTCTGTCTATTTTCTTCACTGTTATATTCCCAATACCAAGAACAGTACCTGGGATGAAACAGGTGATCAGTAAGTAAATGATAAATATATGAGTAATTAATTCCTTCATTTGCTTTTATCAACCAAAAGCCCTTGATTTCAAATATTCCTATTAATTGGAATTTTGCACATAAAGAAGACAAACTGGTAAGTACAGCCTTCAGTCAATCAACGGATGACTTTTTTTTTTTTTTTTGCAGTTTTTGGTCAGGGCGGGGTTTGAACCCGCCACCTCCGGCAAATGGGGCCGGTGCCCTACTCCTTCGAGCCACAGGTGCCGCCCCAACAGACAACTTTTTAAAGGACATAAACATTACGTACGTTCTACAATTTAAAATGGTGTTTTAATGTGAAAAAGGGGAAGCAAAGAGACACTATAATGGATAAATGCATCTTGGTTCTTTTCTAAATTTCAATCTTTATCAACAAATGTCAGCTGTAGACTGAAACAGCATGTATAAAAACATGAAAAACCATGAAGGAAAGAGAAAATTCATTCGCAACATTACCTGAACAAACAAAATGCCTTCTGACATGTTTCCGAAGGAAGTAACCGAAACCATCTTGCCTTAAAGCACTGACCAGGTCTGCCAAAGTAATTAACGAGTCAGGCCGACTGAAAGCTGAGCCCACACATTCATACTTTCTCTGTCTGCCTTTCTCTCTTTCTTATAAAACATACTTTAGAATGATGAAACTATTGGTCCAATTCTTATATCTGAAAAAATGCATTTGGCTTGAGAAAATACAGAGAAACAAGAAAGACAAAGCAAAAGGTCAAGATTCAAAGAAAGAAGTACTTCAAGTCATCTGCTTTACATCGTAAACATTTTCTTTTTGAAATATCAAACCTAAAGGAGTATTGAGAAATAAGCTTTTTGTAAAACCAGAATGTCCAATTACCAGCTTCCTCTGTGTTGTCTGTTTTGAGACTTATTTCAGTTTATTGTCAAATCGATCTTAATCCTGTGATTGAGTATTTATAGTTGGGGACTGTGCTGTTCAATAGCCACTAGTCAGAGGTGGCTCTTTTGCCAAGTTTACATGTAAATTAATTAAATAAATATAATTAAAAACTCAGTTCCTTGGTTGCACTAGTTCAACTGTCACATTTCTAGACATAGAATATTTTGAGCATCCACAGAAAGTTCTGTTGGCCAGACTGAGAAAATAGAATACAATCTCTTCAAATACCTACAGGCAACAGTAACGGGTAAGGAAGGAAATGGCTTAAAATGTTAGTTATTATTCCTAAAGAAGGAATTACAAAACTCCTTGGAATATAGAAAAGCCATGATGACATAAATCTGTTGGTTTTCTTTGCAGCTGATTTTTAAATTTTGGATTCTCTCCTACTTACAAGACATATACACAAAGACCCACTTTTTGATTACAGAATTCAAATCAGATTCAAAATCATGACCAAATTACCAACCATTTACAAAAAAACTTTGGTTGAAAGATTTATCAGGCTTCAGGGGCAAGTGGAGGGATATGTATGTTTCCTAGAGGAAGCGCTAGCTTTGTCTTCTTAGATTTGAGTTACTGCAATATTAATTCTTTCTGATGTTTAGTCTGAACTTCCTGCAGGTTTGCAGACATAACGAATAGCTAAGATCAGTCACTGACATGATGGTTTTTCCTCACCAGGTAAAGAGTCACTAAAAGCCAGATTCTGCCTTCAAGAAGACAGTATCTACAAACATTTGAAGTAGATGTTCATAAATCTTTTCATAAGCTCTTTTATTCTATAATTCTTTTACATTTGACTGTTTCCTAATACTCTCACTCTTCATTTTTTTTTTCTGTAATCTCTTTACTTGGCACCTCCTATTGACACTCTAGGGGCAGAAAGAATTTTAATGTGTTTCCCGTTGGGATGATTTCATTAAATCAGTAAATTAGCATTGTCTGTCAGGCAAGACTCAGCCTGTCGTTACCACAATTTGTATAATTATCTTAAAAGCAGTCTCTGCCATTCCTGGAGAAAAATACTCATCCAGAGCACCTACGTATCAGGGGCTGTGTGTTTTAGATACATGATTTCATTAAATTCTCACGAAAACATAGATACTATCTTCATTTCACAGCATCTATCAGTGCTCTCTAAAAGGAGCCTGTTCCAAGTTCCTGGCGCCATACTTGGCACAGAGCAGGTTGACTGATGAATGAGATTACCTTTTTGGTGATCTCCATGACAGACATAAAACCTTTACTAATTGAATATTCTAACAATAGTGGCCAGTATGACAAATGAGTTAGTGGTTCGTAATATGTATATATCAATGTCCCTCAAAAAAATCCCAATAACGCTAAGCAATAGATCCCAGGTCCAAAAACTGTCTGTGCGAGACAGTCACGTCTGAAAGATACAGAGAAGATACTTGGGAAAGGCCTAGTAGATGTAAATTTGGGGGCAATGAAAGAATTCTAGAAGTGTACCACTTTCAAAAAACTTATTTCTAAATGTATTTGAATAACTCTTCCAGAATAATTATATCTTCTTATCATTGTAGGTCATATATTTATGAGAAAATTACACACATAACACCATTACTGTAAAAAGATAATTGCAGCCCAATTTTTCACCCAAGCAAGATTTATGTTATAATATGTATTTAATATTAAAAGACTCGCATGTGCTGTGAATCTTAAACTTCCAATTATGTCTGTTTAGTTGTGTTTGTTTAGTTTTTGAGACAAGGTCATGCCTTGGCTCTGGGTGGAGTGCAGGAGAAACATAGTAGCTCCATGCAACCTCAACCTCCTATGCTCAAGTGAGTCTCCTGCCTCAGCCTCCAGGCCACCTGAGAAGCTGGGATTATAAACACATGCCACCACGCCCAGATAATTTTTCTTTCTTTTAATTATTTTTTTCTTTTGTAGGGCTAGGGTCTTGCTCTTGCTCAGACTGGTCTCAAACTCCTGGGCTCAAGCAATCTTCCCACCTCAGTCTCCCAAATGATTACAGGTTTGAGCCACTCTACTGCCTATGTTTATTTTTTCCATTATAAACAAGAAGTAGCCAAAGATAGTAACAGAACATAAAGCAAAATTTTTCATTTAGTGCTACTCAGTTGAATAATCAAGGCTAAGACATTTTTTTATGTGAGGCTCCAATGTGCACCTGACCCCTGGCTCTTTAAGATGGAAGTGGCCCACCCCTAGAGCCTGCCACGAAGAGCCTTGAGGCTTTCTACCTACCATCCCATTCAGTCCTCTGTTCCTTGGTCTCACTGTCTTTATCCTCTAACCCTCTCTCAGTTCTCCTTACTCCCCCAACTCATGTGGATTTGCACGTCTGACCTCTCTCCATTCACTCTGCTCACACACGATTTGGATTGTTGCCCCCACACTGAGCATAGATGTTCCCAATGTTTAGTTTGGGCGTCTTACCTTGGCCTGAACAGAAACCCAGACCTTTCCCCTTAGGTTGACACTGTGGTATTTGCAAATTTGCCCAGATTTCATTATTTGTAACTTTCCACTAGCATTTAAATACTTTTTAAAAACATTCGGGATATGGAGTATTTTTTATGAGTACAAAGTCATTGCGTTAAAGTTTTCCTAAATATCTTCCAAAGTACTTTAGAAAATAGCATTAAAGCAAAAGAAATGTGGGGGAAATGCTATTTACAGTTTTCTTTGAAGGGTAAAAAATGCAATGTTCTTTTCATGCAAAATTTTCTCTCTTATTCCACTTACTCTCTTAGTTCCAAATTAAAACGTCATAACACAAAAAGCAGGCAAGGCCTTGTAGTTTAATTACAGAAATAAGAAGAGGAAGATTTAATCCCAGTATCTGTAGCAGCCTCAGGCAAGAAATTTTGTCATTGTGTCTCATTTCCTCAAGTATTACATGAGGATATCACACTTGTCACACTATGAAAACGAGCCAAACTAATGATCTCTATAGCAATGCTACTTCCTCACAAGCCAGAGTCACTGAGATGTAAGGAATCTTTTCAGAATATTTTAAAGTCTATTCTGTGATGGATTGATATTTTGTAGAACAAAATAAAATGAGTCCTCAGAAAAAAATATTTTAAAAAGATATAAAAAGGGCGACTCTAATTTTTAATATTAGAGTCAATGCTGTCAAGCTGCTATAAAGGTTTCATTGAACACTTATTTCCATTTCCTGTACTTCCCTGGTTGCTGATAGGCAAGAAAAACACCCGTCTGTGGAGCACTCTCTGTGAAGCACTGTTCTAGATGTCGTGAACACAATTAAAGACGTCCTTAGCGCATAGATGAGAGACCAGTGTGGTAAGAGATGGCACCAAACAGCAACTCTGCCAGTGTCTCAGGGAGCTTGCCATTTTGTTTTCCTTGTCATATCACTCCAAGAACAGTCAGTATGCACTGTAATAACGTTTAAATCTATGTTCAGCATGAGTTCATATTGTACTCGGGGAACAACCCACAGACGTGCCATCCGAGTTTTATATTTGTAAATAGCATAGATACATAAGTCAAATGGAACTTGCTCTGGTTTGCGCCTGGACCTGTAGGGTTACGATCGTAACAGACAGAGAGAGGCGGTAAGGTTCCAACAGGAGCAATAAAAAGCTGTTTGGATCAGGACAGAAAACGAAGGTGAGGGACAAGAAGACGGAAAGAAGTGGCAGAGGGAGAGGGAGCCAGACAGGAGCAAAGACGTGAGGTCTGATTAGTGGAGTAGCTCAGTAGTGAAGTGCGAGCTATAAAGGTATCACCAATACTTTAGCTTATTTGTTTGAGGGTTAGAAGACCCCCTCCTATGATTTTCAAATCAAGAGAACCTCTCCAGTGCCTCTTTACATTACCAGAATTCAGGGCTCTGAAACATCAGCACCTCCATGAATCCCCCCGTGTATTAGGAAACATATACAGAAACGAGTCTATTTCCTATAAGCAATGTCCCCAAATAGTTGTAAAAGAATATTACGACCAAGAATACTGGAAAATGAGTCCTGCTCACAGAAAGTCACTAACATAAGTGAGCCCAGAGACTCTGGATGTGGCCAAGTTCGGGAAAAAACACCTGCCTTGACACAGGCCAGGTCTAGGGTGTAAAAGCACGCCTTGCGGTCATAGCCAGCTGTGGGATTATAACTTGCTATGACATTCACTGCAGTTTGGCTGTATATTGCAGAAATAAAAAATGCACTTGCTTTTCTTTTGGCCCAGCAATTCTATTTCTAGAAATGTACCCTACAGATATGCTGACACATGCAAAATGATGAATGAACAGAGTTATTCAATGCAGCACGATTTGTATCAGCAAAAGTTTGGAAATCATCTAAATATCTACCAGTGGGGGTCTGCTAAATAAATTATGGTCCATCCATACAATGCAATGAATACAAAACAGTCTTGAAAAAGAATGAGGCAGCTCTATACAATGGTGGCACAATCTCTAAAATAGATAAAGTTAAAAAAAAAAAAGGCAGGCACGGATCGATGCTAATGACATGTAACCTTATGTATAAAAAAGCAGAATTTGTATCTGTAGAACAATGATTTCCAAACAGTGCATTGTGGCACACTGGTGTGATGGGAGAGGATCTTAGGTGTGCCGTGAAAATGTTAAAGATCATTAATTATTTTCAAAAGAAGTTCAAAGCACGCTAAGTATATTCTTCTTTCAACTCTTTTTTTTTTTTTTTGATCAACATAATTTGAGGTGGTGCTGTAGGTTCAAGTGCGCCCTTTGATAAAAAAGGTTGCAAAACATTGCTGTAGGACTTGATGTGCACAGACTGTCTTTGTAAGGTCCTACGGTATTGATTCTGGAGAGAGGACTGTGTCCGGAGAACAGAGACGTGACAAACTTACTCTGCCATCTGCCTTTTAGGGCAGAGTTTGCATTTTGATTCATCTGCATAACAAGGCATTTTTTAAAAAGCTACATAGCAGCTCCACAGTGGCAGTCAGTACCCTGGTATCTAAATAGTAATGTTAGAGGAAAATGAGCCAAGAGCTTAGCTTTGGCATCTAGTGTCCTGCCAAGAGGAAAACCAGATGCCTCCTGTATCAGTTTACAGGTTATTGCAGTTATTATCCTGTCGAGATATTTTAGTAGCTTGCAATTTACACTTGGCCTTTGCAATAGTTCATTTCAATTGTCCAAAATGCATCAGTTAATCTTCTGCAGGTGACTTATGTAATGAGGGCACCAGCATGTAAGATGCTGAAACAAAACTTAATGACCCGGTAAATGGAGAGAATTGAACTCTCTGAACTTTGTAAAGATGAAAAAAAGTGTTCAAAATCTGCCAGGTGTTTCAACACGGTGGCTCGTGCCTGTAATCCTAGCACTCTGGGAGGCCAAGGTGGGTGGATAGCTTGAGCTCAGGAGTTTGAGACCAGCCTAAGCAAGAACGAGACACCGTCTCTACTCAAAATAGACGTGGTCGTACATGCCTATAGTCCTAGCTACTCGGGAGGCTGAGGGAAGGGGATCGCTTGAGCCTAAGAGTTTAAGTTTGCTGTGAGCTGTGATGCCACAGCACTCTGTCCAGGGTGACAGAGTGAGACTCTGTCTCAGAAAACAAAAACAAACAAACAAACAAAAAAACCCCAAAAGCTACCAGGCCAGGTGATTTTGAGGAGAAAAAAAGTCATATAAAGTATGTTGTGGTTTCTGTTAAAAAAATACTTCTTAATATTATTGAAGTGTCTAGCAAGTGTCTACGTGATTGCATTTCCCTTCTGAGCCTTAACCTGTGATCTTCAATGAACAGCATCATTTTTCTCTTGATGATTCTGAAAATCAAGAGGTTTTCCATCCTTCTTCTACATAATTAAATCTCAAAGCTAGACAATTCAAGGGCTAACTACTTCAAACCAATGTATGAATTAAAAGTTCAGGTGGAAAGGAACCAGAAACAAGATGGGGAGCTGGAACAGGTCTCATCTGGGGGAAGAGGTCATCTTCCCCCGGGCAGGTGATGGGGAGGAAGAACAATGGTCCCCGCCTCATGGAAGGCCCAAACGTGATGAAACCCACTCGGAGCCTGCCAAGCCCTGGGAAGCAAGCAGAGTGCAAAGTGGGCAGCTGAACCTTGAGACAACTCAGGATACAGAAGTGGAGAGCAATCTTTCACGAATGGCTCCTTGGCAGACGGTGACAAAGCCTGGCTGTGCCCCAGGCTTTCCTACTGGCGGCCCTCCAAGAGCTGCGAGTGACTTGATGGAGCCCGGCCCTGCCCTCGAGGCTCCTCTGAGGGCTTCTTGGAGGAGGAGCTTTGGCTCAATGCTGAGCTGAGGCAGCTGCAGTTTCCAGGGCCAGTGGGCATCATCCACTGGGGAGTATGATGGGGAGTATGCGTGGAGGCCACATTGCAGCTACGTGACTCGCTACTGCCAGGGCCCCTAGCAAGTGCTCTTCCGGGGGATGAACCGGGGACCTTTTGCCATGTCCCCGACTAGGGTACCCTTTGGGGAAGTGAGCATGGTCCAGGTCTGGTTGGGCAATTGGGGGGGTGGCCCCTCCTCAAGAGCGCCCTACATGACTGGTGCTGGGACTGGAGTGTCCACAGTCAGAAGTGAGCGGTGCCCGATTCTAAGGCTTTTTCCAGAACCTCTATGGACAGCCCGAGGTCGTCTTCCATCACTGCTTTGTCTACAAATCTGTGTCTACCACTCTTCCTGACTCCCAGTGGGCTCAACCTCACCCATGCCAAGCAGCGAGAACAGCTTCTTGGGGTCTGTGATGCGGCCCTTTGCCGGGGTGCGGCTGGTGGTGGGAGTGGGGCGGCTGGCGGAGCAGCGGGCACAGTGGGCCCTGTCAGGGATGATTCCAGAGGTCCAGGTGGAGGGGCTGCTGCATCCCTCTCCCTGTAACCCACAGGCCAACAAGGGCTAGGAAATGGTGGCCAAGGAGGAACTGAATTAGTTGGGGCTATTGTCCCTGCTCCAAAATGGGAACCCCTGGAGCCAGGCATAGGACATGTTCAAGGCCTCCAAGTCATTCTTGGGCAAGGAGATGACAAGACACCTCCTGGACTAGAGCCACGAGGTCCTCCTGGACCCTCTGGTTGCTGGGAAACACGCTCTCTGACCTGCTGACTGTCTTCCGACCTGCCGTGGCAGTGTTGACACTACTCCAGTTCGCCCTCACGATCCCTGCTTTCTTCCCCATCCTTTGAGCGTTGCCCCTTTGTGGTATCTCACTGCACAGAGAATCAGAAGGGGGGCTTTGTCGCACTTGCAGCCTGCTCTACCTCCTTATTTCCTTGGAAATCTCTATTCAGTGGAGAGTGACCTGAACAGTGACTTCTAAGGTTATCTTTGCTGTTTCAGAGGAAATACCTTGCCAGGATGCTTACCCATCCTTACAGAACAGTGTCCTGCTGCTGAGTCCTTCCCTCTCAGGGTCAGGACAAGATATTAACATGGAACTAATTATGAGAAGCTAAGGCTGGACCAGAGGGAGAATTCAGTGTGGTGGAGTGGGAGAGACAGAAGGGCTGGATTTTCATCCCAGCTTTGACTGACGTGTGAACTTTATGATCGACAAACTGATTAGCCTCAAGATTCCTCATCTGTAAAATGGGGATACCCACTCATGGGGTTGGTGTGAGTGTTATGTGAGAAAACACTGGTGAGTACGTTGCACAGGCCAGCACACGGCTGCTCATTGCAGACTCTTCTTGCATTCTTGCCTCTGGTTTGGGGTACAGTACCACAAGGGGAGCCCCTCTGCACTCTGAAGACCTTGCTACAGGGGAGTCTGGGCTTCCACTTGTGGCCAGGGTGAGGAACAAATTCTTGCCCTGCCAGAGATAGACCAGTGACTTTATGAAAATACAGGTTGCGATTGGGAGGCGGAGCAAGATGGCAGCCGAGTAACAGCTTCCTTGCATCTGGGCACCGTGAGTCTGGGGAGATAGGACTCCAGGCATCTCTGGCTGGTGGGAACTGCCTATCATCACTCCTATGAGGATACAGGGAGTCAGCGAGAGACTTCTGGACCCCAAGAGGAGGACTAAAACAGTGGAAAACCGGCAAGTGGTCGCGTGTGTTCAACCCGTCTAAACCCGCCCACAACTGTAAGTTCAGTAGCAGCGAGACTGCAAACCAGAAAGGCCTTACCTGTGAACTCTTTTGATGTCCTTGGACTTGGCACTGAGTTGAACTGCCTTGGGGAAGGCCTGAGTGGGAGTGCGGAGAACTTTGGCCGTTGTCTAGGGCCCCAGTCTGAGCCGCTGAGCCAGACGGAGCTAATAGTGTTTGGCGGTGGGTCACACGGATCCATTGTCAGTGATCTGCCCCGGCAAGCTCCGCCCTCAGGGTCGCAGAGCTAGAAACGGGTGGGAGCTGGTAACCCAGCAACCAAGTAGCCTAAGGGTGGGGTCTGAGCCGCCTTGCAGCCCTAACCCTCAGGGGCAGAGTGAGACCGGTTTTGGCACACTGAGTAAGTGGATAGCCACTTCAGCAGTGATTCCAGCGAGAAAGCTGGGAAAGCTTCTGCTCAGCAAGTTTACAAGTTCAAAGTGCCTTTTAAGTGGGCTGAAGAGAGATTTAGGGTGTCTACCTGCTGGGGTTTGAGAAATCAGCAGCCTCCAGTCGTATCAGAACTGTGACTAACATCTCATACCCCAAAAGACCACGTGTTGCCCAGACAATATTCAACAACATATACAAACTGCTTTGTTTTTGGTTGTGTATTTTTTTTTCTTTTTCTTTTTTTTTTGTTTGGTTGGGTTTTTTTGTTTGTTTATTTTGACGTTGTTGATGTTCTTTTGTTTCTTAATTTCAATCTTTTCCATACAGATCCCTTTTTCTTTCTCAATTTTTCTAGTTTAATTATAATTTCCCATTGCTGCCTTTTTTAATAACTACAACTTCATTTTTGCTAGTGTTTCTACCGCTATCACTTGGTTTTTCACCCAATTTTATCGCCATAAAGTTTTCTGTTTGCTTGTTTTGGTTTGATTTATAGCATTTTTGTCTTTCCTCTCTACTTGGTGGAGGTGGGGTACTGTGTCTGACCAGGTTAGCAAAGAGCTGCTGACCTCAAGGGAACCACCCAACTGGGCACCCAACCCCCAGAAGGTGGGGTTTTTTAAGGTTGTGTCAAAGTACCCTACTGTACACCTATATTGCCCTGTCTCCCTCTTTCTGTGCCTCTCTTCTTTTTGTCAATATTCCTTATCCCTACCCCCTCTCCTTTCTCTATCTTTCTTTGTTTTCTTATCACTCGGTCCTCCTTTCTTTCATCCCTTTTTTGCTCTTCAACCTTCTCACCTTTCTGGTCCTGTAACCCTTAGTCCACAGGCACAAGAACTTAAAGAGCAAGAGGAAGTGAAAGGAAAATTAGGGCAAGGAAACAGATAAAAGAAATCACTCATGAGGAAGAATCAGCAGAAAACTCCAGGCAACATGAAGAACCAGTCCAGAACAACCCCGCCAAGGGACCATGAGGTAGCTACTGCAGAGGATTCCACCTATAAAGAAATGTTAGGAATGACAGAAAGGGAATTTAGAATACACATGTTGAAAACAATGAAAGAAATGATGGAAACAATGAAGGAAACTGCTAATAAAGTGGAAAATAACCAAAAGGAAATCCAAAAACAGAATCAAATCAGAGATGAACGATATGAAGAATATAAAAAGGATATAGCAGAGCTGAAGGAAATGAAACAGTCAATCAGGGAACTTAAAGATGCAATGGAAAGTATCAGCAACAGGTTAGACCATGCAGAAGAAAGAATTTCAGAGGTAGAAGACAAAGTTTTTGAGATAACTCAGATAGTAAAAGAGGCAGAAAAGAAGAGAGAGAAAGCAGAACGTTCACTGTCAGAATTATGGGACTTTATGAAACGTTCCAACATACGAGTTATAGGAATTCCAGAAGGGGAAGAAGAATGCCCCAGAGGAATGGAAGCCATACTAGAGAATATTATAAAAGAAAATTTCCCAAACATCACCAAAGATTCTGACACACTGCTTTCAGAGGGCTATCGGACCCCAGGTCGCCTCAACTCTAACCGAGCTTCTCCAAGACACATTGTGATGAACCTGTCCAAAGTCAAGACAAAAGAAAAGATTCTGCAAGCTGCCAGGAGTAAGCGCCAGTTGACCTACAGGGGCAAATCCATCAGAGTGACCTCACACTTCTCTAATGAAACTTTCCAAGCAAGAAGACAATGGTCATCTACCTTTAATCTACTTAAACAGAACAATTTTCAGCCCAGAATTCTGTACCCTGCTAAGCTAAGCTTCAAAATTGATGGAGAAATCAAATCATTTACGGATATACAAACATTGAGGAAATTCACCACAACAAGACCAGCTCTACAGGGAATACTTCAACCTGTTCTGCACACTGACCACCACAATGGATCAGCAGCAAAGTAAGAACTCAGAAATCAAAGGACAGAACCTAACCTCCACACTGATGCAAAAGATAAAACTAAGCAATGGACTCTCACCAAATAAGACGAATAGAATACTACCACACTTATCCATTATCTCCATAAATGTTAATGGCTTGAATTCCCCACTGAAGAGACATAGATTGGCTGACTGGATTAAAAAACACAAGCCATCCATTTGCTGTCTGCAAGAAACACACCTGGCTTCAAAAGACAAATTAAAGCTCCGAGTCAAGGGTTGGAAGACAATTTTTCAGGCAAATGGAATTCAGAAGAAAAGAGGAGTTGCAATCTTATTTTCAGATACATGTGGATTTAAAGCAACTAAAGTCAAAAAAGACAAAGATGGCCACTTTATATTGGTCAAGGGAAAACTACAACAAGAAGACATTTCAATTCTAAATATCTATGCACCAAATTTAAATGCTCCCAGATTCTTGAAACAGACCTTACTCAGTCTGAGCAATATGATATCTGATAATACCATCATAACAGGGGACTTTAACACACCTCTTACAGAGCTGGACAGATCCTCTAAACAGAAATTAAACAAAGATATAAGAGATTTAAATGAGACCCTAGAACAATTATGCTTGATAGACGCATATAGAACACTCCACCCCAAAGATAAAGAATATACATTCTTCTCATCACCCCATGGAACATTCTCCAAAATTGATCATATCCTGGGACACAAAACAAATATCAACAGAATCAAAAGAATTGAAATTTTACCTTGTATCTTTTCAGACCATAAGGCACTAAAGGTGGAACTCAACTCTAACAAAAATGCTCGACCCCATCCAAAGGCATGGAAATTAAACAATCTTCTGTTGAATAACAGATGGGTGCAGGAAGAAATCAAACAGGAAATCACTAACTTCCTTAAGCATAACAACAATGAAGACACAAGCTACCAAAACCTGTGGGATACTGCAAAAGCAGTTTTGAGAGGAAAATTCATCGCTTTAGATGCCTACATTCGAAAAACAGACAGAGAGCACATCAACAATCTCACAAGAGACCTTATGGAATTGGAAAAAGAAGAACAATCTAAGCCTAAACTCAGTAGAAGAAAAGAAATCTCCAAAATCAAATCAGAGATCAATGAAATTGAAAACAAAAGAATCATTCAGAAAATTAATGAAACAAGGAGTTGGTTTTTTGAAAAAATAAATAAAATAGATAAACCATTGGCCAGACTAACTAGAAATAGAAAAGTAAAATCTCTAGTAACCTCAATCAGAAATGATAAAGGGGAAATAACAACTGATCCCACAGAGATACAAGAGATCATCTCTGAATACTACCAGAAACTGTATGCCCAGAAATTTGACAATGTGAAGGAAATGGATCAATATTTGGAATCACACCCTCTCCCTAGACTTGGCCAGGAAGAAATAGACCTCCTGAACAGACCAATTTCAAGCACTGAGATCAAAGAAACAATAAAAAAGCTTCCAACTAAAAAATGCCCTGGTCCAGATGGCTTCACTCCAGAATTCTATCAAACCTTCAAGGAAGAGCTTATTCCTGTACTGCAGAAATTATTCCAAAAAATTGAGGAAGAAGGAATCTTCCCCAACACATTCTATGAAGCAAACATCACCCTGATACCAAAACCAGGAAAAGACCCAAACAAAAAGGAGAATTTCAGACCAATCTCACTCATGAATATAGATGGAAAAATTCTCAACAAAATCCTAGCCAATAGATTACAGCTTATCATCAAAAAAGTCATTCATCATGATCAAGCAGGCTTCATCCCAGGGATGCAAGGCTGGTTCAACATACGCAAGTCCATAAACGTTATCCACCATATTAACAGAGGCAAAAATAAAGATCACATGATCCTCTCAATAGATGCAGAAAAAGCATTTGATAAAATCCAGCATCCTTTTCTAATTAGAACACTGAAGAGTATAGGCATAGGTGGCACATTTCTAAAACTGATTGAAGCTATCTATGACAAACCCACAGCCAATATTTTACTGAATGGAGTAAAACTGAAAGCTTTTCCTCTTAGAACTGGAACCAGACAAGGTTGTCCTCTGTCACCTTTACTATTCAACATAGTGCTGGAAGTTCTAGCCAATACAATTAGGCAAGACAAGGAAATAAAGGGAATCCAAATGGGAGCAGAGGAGGTCAAACTCTCCCTCTTTGCTGACGACATGATCTTATACTTAGAGAACCCCAAAGACTCAACCACAAGACTCCTAGAAGTCATCAAAAAATACAGTAATGTTTCAGGATATAAAATCAACGTCCACAAGTCAGTAGCCTTTGTATACACCAATAACAGTCAAGAGGAGAAGCTAATTAAGGACACAACTCCCTTCACCATAGTTTCAAAGAAAATGAAATACCTAGGAATATACCTAACGAAGGAGGTGAAGGACCTCTATAAAGAAAACTATGAACTCCTCAGAAAGGAAATAGCAGAGGATATTAACAAATGGAAGAACATACCATGCTCATGGATGGGAAGAATCAACATTGTTAAAATGTCTATACTTCCCAAAGCAATCTACCTATTCAATGCCATTCCTATCAAAGTACCTACATCGTACTTTCAAGATTTGGAAAAAATGATTCTGCGTTTTGTATGGAACCGGAAAAAACCCCGTATAGCTAAGGCAGTTCTTAGTAACAAAAATAAAGCTGGGGGCATCAGCATACCAGATTTTAGTCTGTACTACAAAGCCATAGTGCTCAAGACAGCATGGTACTGGCACAAAAACAGAGACATAGACACTTGGAATCGAATTGAACACCAAGAAATGAAACTAACATCTTACAACCACCTAATCTTCGATAAACCAAACAAGAACTTACCTTGGGGGAAAGACTCCCTATTCAATAAATGGTGTTGGGAGAACTGGATGTCTGCGTGTAAAAGACTGAAACTGGACCCACACCTTTCCCCACTCACAAAAATTGATTCAAGATGGATAAAGGACTTAAATTTAAGGCACGAAACAATAAAAATCCTCAAAGAAAGCATAGGAAAAACACTGGAAGATATTGGCCTGGGGGAAGACTTCATGAAGAAGACTGCCATGGCAATTGCAACAACAACAAAAATAAACAAATGGGACTTCATTAAACTGAAAAGCTTCTGTACAGCTAAGGTGACGATAACCAAAGCAAAGAGACAACCCACACAATGGGAAAGGATATTTGCATATTTTCAATCAGACAAAAGCCTGATAACCAGGATCTATAGAGAACTCAAATTAATCCACATGAAAAAAGCCAACAATCCCTTATATCAATGGGCAAGAGACATGAATAGAACTTTCTCTAAAGACGACAGACGAATGGCTAACAAACACATGAAAAAATGTTCATCATCTCTATATATTAGAGAAATGCAAATCAAAACATCCCTGAGATATCATCTAACCCCAGAGAGAATGGCCCACATCACAAAATCTCAAAACTGCAGATGCTGGCGTGGATGTGGAGAGAAGGGAACACTTTTACACTGCTGGTGGGACTGCAAACTAGTACAACCTTTCTGGAAGGAAGTATGGAGAAACCTCAAAGCACTCAACCTAGACCTCCCATTCGATCCTGCAATCCCATTACTGGGCATCTACCCAGAAGGAAAAAAATCCTTTTATCATAAGGACACTTGTACTAGACTGTTTATTGCAGCTCAATTTACAATCGCCAAAATGTGGAAACAGCCTAAATGCCCACCAACCCAGGAATGGATTAACAAGCTGTGGTATATGTATACCATGGAATACTATTCAGCCATTAAAAAAAATGGAGACTTTACATCCTTCGTATTAACCTGGATGGAAGTGGAGGACATTATTCTTAGTAAAGCATCACAAGAATGGAGAAGCATGAATCCTATGTACTCAATCTTGATATGAGGACAATTAATGACAATTAAGGTTATGGGGGGGGAAGCAGAAAGAGAGAGGGAGGGAGTGGGGTGGGGCCTTAGTGTGTGTCACACTTTATGGGGGCAAGACATGATTGCAAGAGGGACTTTACCTAACAATTGCAATCAGTGTAACTGGCTTATTGTACCCTCAATGAATCCCCAACAATAAAAAAAAAAAAAGAAAAAAAAAAAAAAAAAAAAAGAAACCCAAGAGTTAGAGATGCCCCAAATTAAAGGTTCAGGGGTAGATTTAGGACCAGAAGCCGGTTCCCTTGACATTAACTACAACATGCTTTTTATAAGTAATATTTTTGGGCATTGCTGACTGTAAATATATTCATTTTCTTTCATCTTTCACAAGTGGAAACTTTGTAAAAAAAATATGTTCACTTAAGGAATTATTTTTTAAGAAATACAAAGAATAATCAGTCATAAAAAAAAAAAAAAGAAAATACAGCTTGCGATTTTTTTCTGTTTAAGCATTAAAAACTCCTAAAAATGCCTGTAATAAAAAATAGCTCCTAAAAAAATTAAAAGTAAACAGGTTCATCTTAGAAATAACAACCAGAAAAGAACATATGCTGCTTTTTTTTTTTTTTTTTTTGAGACAGAGTCTTACTTTTTCACCCTAGGTAGAGTGCCGTGGCGTCATAGCTCACAGCAACCTCAAACTCTTAGGCTCAAGTGATTCTTTCATCTCAGCCTCCCAAGTAGCTGGTATTATACGCACTCACCACAATGCCCGGCTATTTTTTTAGGGGGTCTCACTCTGGCTCAGACTAGTCTCGAACTCCCCAGCTCAAGCAATCCACCAGCCTTGGCCTCCCAAGAACATTTACACTTGTTAAAAGCTTTACTTCTTGTCTGCACTATCTAATGCACAATTTGTTCATCCTGAAAGATTATGGTGAAGTTAAACACAAACAATACTTTCTAAGTTAATTACAAACAAATCTTCTTCCCTGCAAATTATATCTTAGAATCCAGCTCTATGCTATTTTATTTCCTTCCAGCTGAAAGAAAAGAGTTGCTAGCGTAAGATGCTCTTGTGTAGATATCTGATTTTAATTAAAACAGTGAGGCAGTTACAAATTCACTTGCGCCATGGAATTACAATTCCCACTGGAGAGTTATCTAAAATGACTGAAATCAAACACATTCTTCTGGGATATAATCAACGCTTGTCGGTGGAAATGTAATGCAGATTCTCCTCCAGCTGAAATTACCGCAGTCCTCTGCCCTCTCCTCTGAACTACTAATAAAAAGAGTTCTCTGTAATCCAATTTGTAGTCTACATTTGTACTTCCTAATGAAAACATAAGCAAGCCTCATTTTCCTGCCAAATCTACCTAAATAAAGGGGGCTATCCATTCAGAATAATGTTGGAAAATAATTTTCATTTATAGAAAAGCAAATAGGAAACAAATCAAGAAGCACAGGTTACATGCATCTCACATGGAGAATTGAGGGTCATTTATCTCCTACTGGCAGCTTGGAGCCCAAGGCCTGTAGGCAGAGAATCTCAGCGGAGATTGCATGAATCCAGGAGGAGAGCTTTCAAAGCCGGGAGCGAGGGCCATCCTTAGGTCTGCCCTTGAGGTTCTCCACCTTGGGCCTTGTATCACTTATAGCAGAACAGATGAGTAATAACTACTTATGCACTTAGTGAAAACAGATGCACCCCTGAATTAAATACGGAGGTCCTGCTCAATATAAGAAATGTTTATAATAAAGCATTCAAGAGAAAAAGGCATAATAAAAAATTGTATCTATAATAATTGTAACTCCAAAATAAGTTACTATTATGATTAATTACTGAGACCATATAGTTGTGCTCAGCACTGGCATAATCCTCTTAATAAACACGCACAGAATACATTATTATCCCCTTTTTTGCAGATAAGGAGACTAAGGCTCTTGCAGGTTGGGTAAATTGTCAGCTATAAAGCAGCTGAGCTGAGATTTATTTCAAAATCTACCTGATCTCAAGGAACCCACAACAATGTTTAAAAACTGAACAGTTTAAGGAGAAGCTGTGTGGTGAGCAGATCACAGCAGTGAGGAGGGTGGAAAGCATTCTTTACACTCAGAGCTAGGTCGAAATTCTACCTGTGCTATTTTCTAGATGTATGACTTTGATGGTTGCTGACCCTCTCTCAGTCTCTACTGACCTCATCTGCAAAACCGAGGCCACCAAGGACAAGGCTTGAGCAAGTGGCGACGCCAGTGCCTCCCCGGCAGCAGGCTCCTCCCTGCACACACCCAGCATCCGGACGGCTCCTGCACTCACTCTGCCAAGTGTCCACTGCAGGCTAAGAATTTCAGAGCTGCAAGTGATCACTGCATCCATCTGGTTAAACCCCTTCATTTGCAAGGTTAGGAACATGAGGCCCGGAGACTAAATTAGTGGTTATTTAGTGGTGGAGCTAAGACTAGGTCACCTCAATTCTCCTCACTTCCTCAAGAGGTCTAGTTAGAAGAGGGAACAGTGGCAAAGCAAAGAGAGATAAATTTAATACAGTCTCCTAACAAGACCCCAGTAAACAACATCAAGTCCATCTGAAAGGTATATCTTTCATATACCATGGACAGGTTAAGTTTCCCAAGTAATGCTTACTCCAAATACTGTAATTGTAAGAGATTAGTTGGTTTCTCAAAGTTAAAGTTGTAGGTTTAAGACAAACAGGCAAACTTGAAGGGCAATAAAAATAAAGTTAATGTGTGTAGTTTTGCCCTGATGGGGTCTTAAGTTTTTCTGAATTCTATCTCTTGGCATGTAAAAGATTTTATTTTCTATGTTTATTTTATTTCAAAAGAAAAAAGACAGAGGGGAAGGGTGTCCTAGGGTCAAATACCAGATCCTTCTCGTAGACTTACCATATTATATTATAATATAATAAAATGTACCATATTATATTAAACGCCACAAACTTTAGAAGAAACCTATTTAATTCTTTTTAAGCCAGCATTTTCTGATGTTTACCTGATAATAAAATTCTCTTCACTGGCCCAGTGAGTAGAAACAAATGCCTCGCAGAATATACCTAGGACTGAGCTTCTCAAAGTGTGGTGCTCAGACCAGCAGCACTGGCATCACCTGGAATTCTGAAGCCCAAACTCAGACCCACTGAATTAGGAACTCTTGGGGTGCTTTACCAAGTTCTCCAGAGTGGTACTGAGAGCTTAAGGTTGATAACCACTAATGTAGGCAAACCATGAGGGTGGTTTTATTATGAATATTGGTCACTCGGGGGTTCTCTTAGGAGCAGTTGCTTTCAAATGGCTCCTCAGGACTGGGGGAGCAAAGCAGCACGAGGAGTTGGGTGAACGTGAACCAGACCTCAGGGAAGACCACCTACCCCAACTTCTCCCCACTTGTCTGCTTTATATACATATAAAGCTATAGATTAAGGTTTTATTTAAAAGAAAATTTTCACAACTTTAACAACATTCTGAAATTCATTGTTTAAAGATTTTTATGATTCTGTAGATTTTAAAAATATCTACAAGGTGTCCATTATATATAGTGTAATATAATTTTAAAATCAATTTCACTGGGCATTTCTAACTTGTTTTCTTATGAGAATCCTATGATAAACACTCCGAGTACTTGTCCAATTACTTCCTTCGATTAAATTTCTAGAGTTGGAATTGATGGATCAAAAAAGAATAGTTAAGACTCTCACATATGTTAAGCATCTATAGAAAGGCTGAGTCAATTTTACTTTACCAATTATGTATGCTTCTCCCTTTTTCTCACACCTACTTTAGCACTGAGTACTCTCTTATTTAAAAAAAAAAAATTCCCAAACCAAAATAATATCTTGTGGGCGGCGCCTGTGGCTCAGTGAGCAGGGCGCCGGCCCCATATGCCGAGGGTGGCGGGTTCGGACCCAGCCCCGGCCAAACTGCAACAGAAAAATAGCCGGACGTTGTGGCGGGCGCCTGTAGTCCCGGCTGCTCAGGAGGCTGAGGCAAGAGAATCGCGTAAGCCCAAGAGCTGGAGGTTGCTGTGAGCCATGTGATGCCACGGCACTCTACCCGAGGGCGGTACAGGGAGACTCTGTCTCTACAAAAAAAAAAAAAAAGAAACAAAACAATATCTTGTTTTTCTTTATCCATTAAGTTGACATAGATGAAAAATCTGATAAACATTTTTAGTGAAATTGTGCGGTAATAGCCATTCTCCTACCTTCTTAGTGTGAGTGTAAACGGCCACAATCTCTATGGAGAAAATTTGGAATATCTATAAAATTAAAAATACACCTATGTCTGACCTAGAAATTCTACTTTTTGGAAATTACCCTTTTGATATACTCTCATATATGCCAAATGTCCTACGTACAGGATTTGTAAAGGCAAATGGTGGAAAATAATTTAAAGACGTGTCAATAGGGGAGACAGCGTGATGAAGTGTCCTGCACCTGCCTAAGGACATCGTTTGCAGCTATTAGAAAGAGCAAGGCCTGACTCCTCTGTATGCTTGAAAGTTTCCTCCTAAAATGTTAAGGAGCCGAGCACAGAGGCACACACCTATGGTCCTAGCCACCTGGGAGTATGAGGTAGGAGGACCACTTGAGCCCGGGAGTTCAAGTACTCAGACTGCTCCTGTGAATAGCCTCTGCACTCCAGCCTGGGCTACACAACAAAACCCCGTCTCTTGAAAAAAAGGAGGGGGGAATAATTAACAAGGCAGCTATATACGTATTGATATGTATCCAAGAATAACTCTTATACTAAAAAAGCAAGGTACAAGAGTATACATAGATTGCAAACTAATGCAGCCTCCTTGGAAAGAAGTATGGAGAATCCTCAAAGAACTCAAAATAGACCTCCCATTTGATCCCTCAATCCCATTACTAGGCATCTACCCAGAAGAAAAATAATCATTTGATCATAAGGACATTTGCATTAGATTGTTTATCGCAGCTCAGTTTACAATCCCCAATGATGTGGAAACAACCTAAGTGCCCACCAACCCAGGAATGGATTAACAAACGGTGGCATATGTATACCATGGAACCCTATTCAGCCATAAAAGATGGAGACTTTACATCTTTTGTATTAACCCGGATGGAGGTGAAACACATTCTTCTCAGTAAAGTATCACAAGAATGGAGAAGCAAGTATCCAACATACTAATACTAATAGGAAGCCCGTAGATGATCTAATACACACCCACATAACAGAAAAACGCAATCCAATTCAAGATAGGGGGAGGGGTAAGAGGTGAGAGGGCAGGGTGGAGGAAGGAGGGGGATGGGAGTGCTCCCACTTAATGGGCACAATGTAGGGTATGGGCACACCTGGGTACGGCACACAGCTACAACAGACACTCTAACAAATGCAAGTATTGTAACCTAATTGCTTGTACCCTCACATTAATCTGAAATTTTAAGAAAGAGTGTACATAATATTATGTATACATGCACCTGCGTGCATTTTGTGCACATAGCTTAATAAGAGTGTACATGTATGCACATATCCATATCGGAGACAACTGTTAAAGGTTCTGTCCAGAAGAAACTGGTAATGATAGCTGCCTTTGGAGAGAGAGTATAAAATAGCATAGGAGGAGAGAAAAATATACACTCCTATGAAATAACTTTGTATATTAGAATGTGGTACCATGTGCATATAGTCCCACTTCAATAATAAGTTTATAGATCTCATTTTAGTTTACATTTTTTGACAACTAGAGGTTTACTTATTGATCATTGCTACTTTTTATCTTGTAAATTATCTTTTCATGTTCCTGACCAAGGCATATCTGCATGCCTTTCTAAAACTCCTACAATCATTTTAAAGTCTACAGGCATTTCAGGAAAACCCTCACATTTCATAACGAAGAGCTGCTTGTCACTGTGCTACCAATGGCCACACTTTTATGTGGGGAGATGCCGCTGTGTTTCTTGTTGTCTAAGACGTCAGCGATTTCCCTGGGCACCAGCATACCAGGGAAGTTCACTGAGGCACAAAATAGTTTCCATGTCTAAAAAGTTACAACCACAAAGCTTGGAAAGAAAGACTTTTCACCTTGGGGCTCTAAAAGCCAGGGGTCATTATTGTATTATTTTTGCAGGTTTATGATGCATATGTGTAAGGTACAACATTAAAATGTCACACTGAAGTGAAAATAAGTGTGAAGTGAATGTCACACTAGATCATTTTTCTAGTGGCATCTATAAAAGATATTTGACTTTAATTGGACAGAATTCAGAAGGTGATCCATGCTGCTTTTGTAGACATTGCCCCCTCAGGTATTTTTTCCAGGTTTAGAATTTGATGCTATGTATCTTTCTAAGGAAGCCGCCTTTTTTCCCCCTCCTATTTGATATAGGCTTCAGGTATGATCTCAGTTTTCAAATATAGCAGGACAACTTAGAATCTTAAAAACCACATTTACATAGACATATATTAATCTTTCCAAGCAGCAGAAGGCCCCTGCGTGGAGGCATGGTCCTGCCATTCTGCCAACCTCCAGCCCTGGGAAATCTCTCCACCAATTTAAGCGTTGGTGTAGGCAAGTGCCAAGGGAATTAAAAACATCCATCTCAGAAGTGCACTGTGAGGATCAAGTAAAGGATGTTTGTAAAGTTTTCAGTACGGTGTCTGGACCCTGGAAAGCACCAAACAAGCGGTAATATCATCACCGTCACCATCATCAGGAGGACGAGCAAGACAGTGGCCAAGGGGAGGCAGAATAGACGCAGAGACCACGTTTACAAGTAAGTGGCAATCTGCAAGTATTTCCCGACAAGTTCTAGAAACAAAACCAAGTAAAAAGCAATGAGTTTGCACACTGCATCAAGCAGCACCTCTCTGCAGAGCTAGGCTGTGTCTGCCTCCCCCTCACGTCTCTCCTGGAGCCTCACAACTGACACAGCCAACCCGAGAGACACGTATTTGCAGGGGAACTGAACAATTAAGGGTAAGTGACTAACAGAAATTAATTCACTGGAAAACAGTTTGGCAGCTCTTCAAAAAGTTAAAGAGAATTACCACATGATCTAGCAATTACACTCCTAGGCGTACGTATATCAAAGAGAATTGAAAACATGTGGTATCTGCTAGCCGGTATGGGGTTTCTTTTGGGGTGAGGAATGTTCTGATATCAGACAGTGCTGATGGCTGCATAACATGGTAAATATACTCAAAACCACCGAATTGTACACTTTAAAATGGTAAATTAGGTTAAGTCAATTACATCTCAATCGAAAAGAAATGTATTCATTCATTGTGCCAAAGATTACACATATTTAAGCAGAGGCAAAGTAATTCAGAAGAATTATTTTACAATATCCATATTAAACAAGAAAAAGAAAATGCAACAACAGAACCAAAACCAAGTTAGACGCAAAATAAGAACAGGTAAAATAAAAGGAAAAAAGAAATCTGACACCACCACTTGTAAAAATTTCTATTATATGAAGATTTATACGAAACAACTCAGGAAAAAATTATATGCCTCATTCCTCAAGCCATTTTATGACGGTTTCCTGTTTACTTTAAGAGATAACACTTCAAGCAGGAATCATCTGCATGAAATAAAATTTAATATATAAACCTGAGAGCAATTCTTCTTCTTGCAAAGATACTACACTAAAAATCCCCCAAACTGGAGTTTCAAACCCAAAGTAAGAAGTAGCCTGACAACAGAGGCAGAATTGCATCGTCCACTATTCAGCAACGCACCCATGAAGGGGGGAATTATTCTGTTTTTAAAACATCAGCCACGTATTAGTCTATTTTTCCGATGTCCTCTTAGTAAATCAGGCATGTCATTAGTCCCACTGACTCCGGTTTTCTTCATGACCAGAGTAGTGGCCAGGCAGGACAGCAGCACAGCTGTTTTCTATTTTTACATTCCTATATTGACTTTTTGTCCTTAACCGCCTCTTTGCTCTTCAGGATCAACTGATTCTAGGGACTAAAGTTAAATCTAATATATTTTACATCTTCTAAAATACTTACTGACTCTACATTGCAAGTCAGTTATTTGTATTTCACAAGGATTTATAACTAAGTAGAAATTCTGCAAAAGAATTTTAAATACAAGTTCTCTTCCTTGGATTTTCCTGGAATAATTATTTGATCAAATTTCTCTAACCCTATTGCTCAGAGAAAATACAACTCTTTACTCTAATTTCATAACAGTACTAACTGGCCAGAGACATATTATACAAGGTCTCAATTATACAATTGAGTTTGCAAACTCATCCCAGAAAAAGTGCTACATAACTCATTGTTGAATGTCACTATGGTCACTATAGAAGTACTCCCCTTGGAAAGGTATACAATGACACCAGTGCCTACTCCACCCTAAGAAGCAATTTTGAAACTCTTTTTCTGGAAGGGCCATCAGAGCTGTTGTCATATTACCCTGGATGTCCTGAATGTCATCAAAATGCCTTCCTTTCCATATTTCCTTTATATTTGGGTAAAGAAAAAAGTCACTGGAGGCCAGATCAAGTGAGTAGAGAGGGGGTTCTGATACAGTTCTTTGTTTACTGGCTAAAAACTCTCTGCTGTGTGAGCTGGTGCATGGTTGTGATGCAAGAGCCATGAGTTGTTGAAAAATAAGTTCCGGTCATTTTCATCTAACTTTCTCATGCAGCCTTTTCAGGACTTCCAAATGGTAAACTTGGTTAACTTTCCAGTTGGTACAAATTCAAAATGAGCAATCCCTCTGATATCAAAAAAGGTTAGCAACAACATTTGACTCTTGATTTGGACTGACAGAACTTCTGTGGTCATGGAGAACGGGCTGACTTCCATTGTGCACTCTGACGCTTTGTTTTAGGGCTGTATTGGCTCACCTGTGTTTCATTGCTAGTGATAACACAGCCCAAAACATTGTCTTGACTCTCCAAAAGGTCTTGGCAAATGTTGACTCTCCTTTGCTTTTGTTTATCAGTGAGCTCCTTCTGAATGATTTTCACACACACCTTTCTCATGCCAAGGTTTTCAGTTAAGTTTTCCTAACTATTTCTCTATCAATGTTTACATGGTCTGTAATGCTTCTCACAGTCAGCCAATGATTTTGACACCCAATTTGATTAATTTTTGCAATGTTTTCATCAGTTCTGCTTGTTACTGGCCTCCCTGACCTCTCTTCATCAGTCGATGATTTCTCTCCCCTCAGAAAACTGTTTAATCTACTGCTATTTTCTTCATGGTGTTATCCCCATAAACTTGGACTAACATGTCCCTGATTTCACTTCCACTCTTGCAAAGTTTAACAAGAAATGTAATGTTTGTTTGTTGCTCTAATTCAAGCCCCAAAATTCTCATGACAGCCCAACAACAATAATGGATCCCACTCAGCAAGACACTGCCACACATCAACACAACACAGCTGTGAGACACTGATGTATTAATGCCAAGGTTATAAAACCATACTTAGTTATTTGTACGGTGCTGGCAACACAATCCCACAGTGGCAAATTCATAAACTTATTTGTCAGACCTCATATGGTATGGGTCGATCATCTCTTATTCACACATACTAAGAACTTCCTATACACTGTGATTCTAAGTAGGTAACAATAATTTTTTTAACCATATCTGTGGACTATAGAAGCTTCAGCCTTTCCAAGCTCACACATACAAGATGCTTTTTAGCACATCAGCATCAGACTGTCTGCAATAGCAAGAAGGACCCTGATTCCTCCTCTGCGACTTGTTCTACCAATCTGCTCTTCATTATTTCTGCTTGATAAATATCCAAATAGCTAATGCATACATCCGTGGATCTAGCTACCAACTTTTCCCCCAATGCCTCTGTCAGTTAATTTCTATTACTTAATTCCACACTCCATGCGGCTCTAGAGTCCTTGAGACAGTCAATTTCTCAGGCTGCGAGGATGGTGCTGTTTTCTTCACCACTTCCCAAGGTCTCCTGGGGTACTTCCCACTGTGTGAAGGCTAGCGACAATATAAATAAGAATGAGACTGTAAAGTTGCTTCATATAAATGTTATTGCCACTTTCTCAGCTTGCACTCAGGTGTTTGAAGACCAGAGAAGACAGAATATAAATTAGCGAATATCTAATACCATCAATAAAATTATAGTTCATTTCAGTCAGTAGTGTGTTGGCGAATGTTTAACAATGGGTTCTCCGAGGAGAAAAAGTCTCCATGTGGAGCATTTGCTTATTTCCATGGTATAAATACCCCTGCGGTGGTTGATTTTAAGCTATTACTGTCACATCACTGAATGTGAGTGACATTTAGTGAGGACACCAGGAGATATGGAGTAGCAGACCATGAAATAGGGTTTCCACCATACAGATACACGGGACACAAAGGCCACCGAGCATAGAGAAATACAGTAAAATAATCAGTAAGTGACGAGTTGGAGTATTGATCATATTTGTTTTTAATATAATTTATTTAATTGTAAGCTTTTATGGTTGAATTTTGAATTATTTTTCATTTAAAAAAATTGACAAATAATAATATGATTTAATTTTTAACAATGGCCATGTTTAACGATGGCTCACAAAATTCCTGAAAACTTAGCGACTGACTTTTGCCAGCCAGTGTGAGCCAGCCTCAGCAGATCATTGGTTACAGGGTACAAGAAAGACCTATTCATAACCATCAGTCTGTTGTGGCAGGACCAGGCATGGCCCAGCTTCTGCAGTGGGCCCTGGTGACTTGAGGAGCCTTCTTGTTTTAGCTCTTATACTGTAACCAGAGGTGTCCAACCTTTTTTTTTTTTTCTCTTCCACACACGGAAAGAAGAAAAGTTGTCTGGAGCCACACATTAAATACACAAACACTAACAAAAACCAATGAGCAAAAAAAGGTCCATGCATAACTTTAATGATACCCAACACCATAGATAAGCAAAACATGCCCCCCAAAATCCGCATA
The DNA here is from genome assembly GCF_027406575.1 of Nycticebus coucang. Classification (NCBI taxonomy): domain Eukaryota; kingdom Metazoa; phylum Chordata; class Mammalia; order Primates; family Lorisidae; genus Nycticebus; species Nycticebus coucang. The sequence goes on from NC_069796.1 coordinate 12,954,305, forward strand.
TGGTCAGCCCCCGGAATGCAGTTTGGACACCCTACAGCATGTCCTTTTCATGGACTGTACAGGGCCATGTTTTTCATATCTTTGTAATTTTTCTGGGTGATTTCACTGTTTAAAGTGGTCCCCAAGCATAGCACCAAAATGCTATCTAGCATCCTTAGTGCCTCACAGCGAAAGTACCTGTTGAGATAAGGTTCATTCGGGTGTGAGTTATAGTGCTATTGGCCATGAGCTCAATGTTAATGAATCAATAATATATATTTATTATTATTATTAGTGAGGACACCTCACTACACCTTATTATTTATAAGGTGTCACTAACCAGAAATATGCATATCATAAGGTTATGTGTTGATCCAAAGTTTATAGGAATTTAACCCTGTATCTCTCCTAGAAACAACAGTTCAGTGTTTGCTGTGAAACTTTATAGAACATATTTACTGTGAATAATGAGAATCAACTGTATAATGACAAGAAGAACAGAAGTGATGATTAGAACAACTAAATTTCAGAAGTTTCAAGGCAGATGGGTGAGTGGACGTAGCTTACCAGAGAAAGCTGGGGTTAAGCGGCACCTGGGACTGAAGAGCCAGTGAACGCAAAGGAAGCTCCAAACAGCAGGACACTGGCAGGTGGTGTAAGAGGCCATTAGATCCCAGTTTCCATCCACAGCTCAGCACTGTCAAGTTTTTCCAACTCAGGCGGAAAACTAGAAGTTTATTGTCTACAGTGGTTGATCCCAAATTGATTCTGGACTCAAGGTGACCACACACAGGATAAGGTTATCATCCTGACACAGGGGAATTCAGTAAAGACCACATTCAGCTCTGAGCACCTCGACCACTCACCTTATTCCACCTGGACAGGAGACTAAAGGATGTCCATCTGGGGATACTGCCTGGGCCAAAAGAAAATGCCTATATATTGTGGGCAGGGGAGGGAGGGATGTCCTTATGAAATAGCACCCTCAGATCATCCTAAAGTGAATCCCACTAGTTAAAAAGTGCTCCCCTACACACACACACCTTCTATTCAGCTTGGCTGTGCCTTGCTCTTACTATGAGCATACAACCAAGGACTACAAGTTACATTATTTGAAGGGGGTAACTAACATGTAAGAGGCAAAAACAAAGAAAAAAGGAAAAGGGTACTCAGAATAAACAGAAATAATTCTGGAACATTATACAACTTCCAAAAACCTATCATGGAGATCAGTACAGAGTTAAACAGTGATATAATTTTCTCAGCTTTAAAAAGGAACACCCAGAGAGTAAAGATAGCGTAAAAAGCCTTTAAAAATGAAAAGTGTGGTAGCAGAAATTAAAATTTTCATATGAGAATTGAAAAGCAAAGTTGAAAAAAAAACAGAAAACAGAACAGCAACACTAGGAGTAAAAAACAAAGAACTGGAAAACACGAAAGAAAAAGCAAAAGGATGAGATCAGTCTAGAATATTTGACATCCAAATTACGAGAGTTTCAGAAAGAAGGATGCAAAAGAGAGAGGGGAGGAAGCCATCGTAGATAGAATTGAAGAAATTTCCTAGAACCAAAGGATACCAGTTTCCATAAGAGAGAAGCCACGGAGGGCCCAGCTCCGTGGGCTAAACAATAAAGACCTGCACCCACAGTGAGGCACATCAACACAAAGTTTCAGAACAGTGAGCAGAGAGCGGATTCTAAATGCTTTCAGAAGAGAAATAACTATAAGTCTCATACAAAGGACGGGGAATCATAATGGCACCTTCTTAATAGCAATACTGAGCAGGGGAAGATAGGGAACAATCACTTCAAAGGCCAAGAGAAGATCATTTCCGACCTCCATTCTATAGCCAAACTATCCAATCCATCAAATAGGGTAGAATTAAGGCATTTCTCTAAACATTTAGCTGTCATGCACACTTTCTCAGGGAGCTAGTGAAGTGGGGGTCTCTCCACCGAAAGGACAGTGTTCACTAGAAAGACAGGAACACTGCACGTTGCACTTGGCTGCATTCAACCAATGACCAAGTGAACGGGGCATAAACAAGGCAGGATTCGATTTCTCCTTCCTGTAACAAGTCTGAATATTGATTTAACCAAAATTATTAAGTAGGAGAATGACTAAAGGGGAAGTGGGTGCATATTTGGGGGGAAGCATTAAACTCACATATTCCCTAGTATAAAATCAGCACACAATATCCACAACTGAAGAAAATTTGAAGAAATAGCAATATAAGCAAGTTATTATAAATCATAGAGAAGAAACTCTTCTATAATAATAGAGAAGAAAATTATAGGTGAGAAGAAACAGAGAAAAGTCTTATGCAGAAAAGAACTGGACGTAGGGAGGGTGGATGGAAAAGTGCTGTTTCTCATTATGAATTATATTTATGTGACTTTTTTTTTTTTTGAGACAGAGTCTCACTATGTCACCCTTGGTAGAGTACCGTGGCATCACAGCTCATAGCAACCTCAGATTCTTGGGCTTAAGCGATTTTCTTTGCCTCAGCCTCCCAAGTAGCTGGGACTACAGGCACCCCCCACAACGCCCGACTACTTTTTTTCTTTCTTTCTTTTTTTTTTGGTTGTAGTTGTCATTGTTGTTTGGCAGGCCCAGGCTGGATTCGAACCTGCCAACTCTGGTGTATATGGCTGGCGCCCTAGCTGCTTGAGCCACAGGCGCTGAGCCAATACCTATGTGACTTTTAAAAGCATGTATAAGTAGTCAAATGTGCATGTGTGTGTATGTGTGGTGGGTAGCCTGGAGGAAGATAGGTAGATGGGGCCAGGGATCTGGTGTCAGAGGAGCTGGGCATCAACCAGGCATGGGGGGGGCGGCAGGTGCAAAAAAGAACTAGGCAGCCAGGCCCTCGAGGACTGAGGGCGGTAGGTTCCTAAGGCAGGGACTCAGGCCCAGAAAGGAAGGCAAGGCAAGACTTGGGTATCAGAACTGACATGCAGGTCAGAGCCTGTCTGGCGGCCGATGGGAGCAGATGCCAAGGCCCAGGGTACTTGGGACTCACTTGTCACCTCCCTCTTGCCTGAGCTAAGGATTGGGCTCACACTGAGCCTGCCAGATGTGGGCCATGAAGGAAACACAGCCAGAGACCTGGGAGGCTTGACAAACACCAAGTGAGCCCCGGCTGCTGGAGCTGACAGCTATAGGTCATTTCTTCCTTCAAAAATGTCCCTTAGTCCCCAACTGGGTGCCACGCACAGCCCATCAAAGTCTCCCTGCAGGAATAGCTAAACTGTGCTATATCCACAACGTACTCACATGCAGCCACTGAAACAGACATTGAAGCTTCCTGGGAAAGCTTTTCTTTTCTTCCTACGTCCTCTTTTTTTTCTTTTGAGACAGAGTCTTTCTCTCTGTCACTCTTGATAGAGTGCTATTTCGTCAGCCTAGCTCACAGCAACCTCAAACTCCTAGGTTCAAGTGATCCTCCTGCCTCGGCCTCCCAAGTAGCTGGGACTACAGGAGCCTGCCACAACACCCGGCTAGTTTTACAGATTGGGTCTTGCTCATACTCCAGCTGTTCTGAACTTCTGAGCTGCAGCAATCCACTCACCTCAGCCTCCCAGAGTTCTGGGATTACAGACATGAGCCACAGCACCCAGACCCCTACTTCTTTCTAAATTCATTGCACTAGAAACATCACGGTAGCTGGGAATACAGCAACACCTGCTCGAGTAGAGCCACCTTGTGACCTTGAGGCCTTAAGCATGAGGACAAGCCCTGCAATCGAAGGATGGCAGAGCATAATGATGAAAAATAGAAAAGAAAAATGTTCACGGAAGGTCAAGCATGGTGGCTCATGCCAGTAATCCGGGCATGCTGGGAGGTGGAAGCGGGCGGATTGCTCGAGCTCAGGAGATTGAAATCACCCTGAGCAAGACTGAGACCCCTGTCTCTACTAAAAATAGAAAAACTGAGGCAAGAGGATTGCTTGAGCCTAAGAGTTTGAGGTTGCTGTGAGCTATGATGACACCATCGCACTCTACCCAGGGCAACAGCGTAAGACTCTGTTTCTAAAAAAAAAAAAAGAAAAATGTTGATGGAAGACAGCATTAAGCCACCTGTCCCAGAATTCTTGATGCCTCAAATAAGTACACCCCTAACTGATGGGACTTCCCAATGTGATAGGAAGAGATTTGATTGGAAACTAAAATTTCCAGTCTTTTCATTATTTCAGAAACTCAGAATCACTAGTCTATAATCTAATAGCAGTGCAAAATGAGTTTAAAACGCTCCCCCAGGACTCTTCATTGGAGTAACTGTCTTTCTATACAAATAATATTCACAAAACTCATCCTTAAATAAATTGCCTTTGAGGCCTCTGGAGAACTCAAAATATCTATAATTAATCACATATTGCATCCTAATTGGTATTTTTGTCTATTCCTATCGTCCAGATGGGAAAACTGAGGGACACACCTTCCCCAGGTCCAAACAATTTGTTAGACTAATGAATGACAAAACACATTTCTCATCCTCAAAAGTTTGCTAAAAATAATTTTGAACATATTACATAAATAACATTTACACCAGCTTGAAACTCCTTGGCCACATTAAATGAATTGCTTACTTTGAAAAAGCTGCAACAAGTTTGTGTCATTTCTCTAATACACAATCAAAGCAATTAAAAACATTTCGTGAGCTGGAACATATTCTTCTTAGTAAAGTATCCCAAGAATGGAAGAAAAAATACCCAATGTACACAGCCCTATTATGAAACTAATTTGGGACTCTCACATGAAAGCTATAACCCAGCTACAACTTAACAATAGGGGGAAGTGGGAAAGGGGGGGGTGGGTAGAGGGAGGGGAATCGGTGGGATCACACCTGTGGTGCATATTACAGGGGTATTTGCGAAACTTGGTAAATGTAGAATATAAATGTTTTGGCACAGTAACTGAGATAACGCCGGAAAGGCTATGTTAACCACTGGGATAAAAATGTGTCAAATGGTTTATGAAGTGAGTGTATGATGCCCCATAATCATATCATTGTATACACTTATGATTTAATAAAAAAATTAAAAAAAAAAAAAAAAACATTTCGTAAATGCTTATGTGGACTACTGCTGATAAAGCTGCTGTTGTTTGGTAGTTGACTGGAAAGTCCCCACTGATTTCTCTACATGCAAGAAACATATTGTTGACATCTTGTAAGAAAATCAAGTTATTCAACTTAATGGATCAGTATAAGAAATACAACACTGTTTGCCAAGCAGAATATTTTGCTATGTTTGTGTTTCCTAAATATGCTAGCTTTGAGTACCACTTGTAAACTACTATACACAAATGGCATTTGATCTGGTATACTTTATTCATTAAGATAAGTGAAGATCATTGTGGAGTCACTTTGAAAGGTAGTTTGGGCTTTCCTATTTAATTAATCCATTACACTTAACCATCTAATATTTTACTCTCCGAAAAGTCTGCAACCATTATTAACACTACACAAATATGTTTTGCATTATTAAATTTAAGAATTTAGTACCCAATAAAATTCTCAGCAGGAATACTGTTATTAAATGAGTTCATTAAACCTAACCATGCTAATTAAAAGTCAAGTGTGAGGCACACTTAAACAGCAGTGGACTAGATTCCATCTTTCTAACCCCTTTGCTAATTCCAGCAAATGAACATAAACATTCTCGGGGGGGTGGGGAGGGAATCCAGGAAGGCTATGGAAACCACATACCTCTGTGGAAATCAGCTCCTCCAAAATAAATGTCCAGGCTTGTCTGAAGCTTGCTCCTCATCACATCAACTATCACTAATTTTCAATTAAGTGCACAAGTTCTAGCTCCTCCCTCCCCATGCCTGTAATGACATGACTAGAAATATAGGGCGTTTTAGTTCTGCAATTAATAACTTGGCTCAGCTGTGCACAAGGCAGCATTTTTCAGGGGGCTCCTGCATACAAAATCTTCAGCTGCCAGGATAGAGATAATCTCGTAACAAGAAAGGGGCAAAAATAAAAAAATAAAAAAGGAGACTCTCAAGTAGAGGAATGCCCACAGATTTTAATGTGTAACTATTATCTCTGTGGCCCTCATCGTTAGCCCCTACAGTGATGCCGCTGTGTGGCAGCACCAGACACCTCTTTAGGAAGTCTATGTCCTCTCAACTGCCAGGAGTGTTGGCTGCTAAAGGCTCATGGCTGAGTCCCTTTCTGGGAACTGCTCTCTGGGTGAGGGAACCACTCTGCCCAGAGTTAGGCCCCTTCCCCAGGGGCAGCCCATATCCAGTGACTGATTAATATGAAGTTACAAAGGCCTGCTCTGTTGCCTCAACCCTTCCATGCTGAAGGACCATCTTACCTCCAGAACTTCCCCTAAGATCAACTGAGACATCTCTGGTAAACATGTTACATTTCAACCTCAGACAGCGCCTAATCCTGCTTCCTTCCCTCTCTCACAGATGTTGATCCCAAGAGTACTCCTCGAGACCCTGACTTAAGACATTACCATCTGAAGAACCTCAGACTGCAAACTGCAACAACAACAACAAAATAGAAGAAGTAAGTTAATTCTGGGAAGGTGCCTGTGGCTCAAGGAATAGAGCGACGGCCCCATATACCGGAGGTGGTAGGTTCAAACCCAGCCCCGGCTAAAAACTGCAAAAAAAAAAAAAGAAGTAAGTTAATTCCAACCAAATACTGTTGAACTTTTTAGTCTAAGGGTTCAATTCTTCACAGTCCAAAAGATATTAAATACAATTTAGGCACCCCGATAGAAAAAGTGTCTTTGAAGCCTCAATGTTCACTTATCTTAAAATAACAAGACTGTATCAAGCTAAAATGCTTTCACGTTAGCTAATAACCACACCTCTTGTGCTGAGTCAGAATTTATCACATCTCTCATCACGCTATACATAAGCATCCCACCATCCATCACCTCTTCTTCACTGAAGCAATGTGAAAAAAAAAAATAATAACCCTTCAAGTCCTTAGAGTACTTTTTTTTCTGAGATGGGGGTGTTATGGACTGAATTGCATCCCCACCCTGAATTCACAAGTAGCAGCCCTGACCCCCAATGTGACTGTGTCTGGAGATAGAGTCTTTAGGAGATTAATAAGGTTAAATGAGGTCATGAGGGTGGCCTCTAATCTGATAGGACTTGGCCTTATAAGAAGAAGGAGACAAATCTTTTTTTTTTTTTTTTGCTGCCACGTGAGGACACAGGGAGAAGGTGGCTATCCACAGGTAAGGAAGAAAGCCCTCACCAGAAACCACATCTACCAGTACATTCGTCTCTGACTTCCCAGCTCCTGTGGTTTAAACCAGCCGTCTCTGGCACTTTGTTACGCAGGCTGAGCTGACTAATATGGGAGTAAGGGATCCATATGTAAGTAAACGAAAGCTCTGAATTTCCCCTCACAAAGGCATTGCTTGTTTTCCTCTCCAGCCGTGCATCTCCCCTTTTCTCAACTTCTTTCTTCAGCTCCTTTTTTTTTTTTCCTCATTTGGTGTCAGTGGCCTTGACTCCAGAGTAGAACACGGAGCATGCACTCATTTTCAGGCCCAGGCTGGACCAGCTGGTGTTGTTCTGTCAAGGTTTCAGAGGCTGCTGGGTACTGTCCTAAAGTCCGTTCAGAGAAATTCCGAGGAGCTCCCGGCTGTGAGGAGCCTACAGAATTTGGAGATGAGGTGCCTGAGAGCTCAATTAGCAGGCATAGAAATAAAAAAAAAAAAAATGAACAAAGAAACCAACACAGTGAAGGAGATTAGCCACCTATGGAGGAAATACATCCTGCGAAATGATCCTGTGTGAAGGAAAACACCAAAATCTAATCAAGGTCACGTCTTACATTTTTAGGCCTGTGATGTAACCGTAACAGACACGGTGATCCAAGCAACTGCCAGGAGAGCTCCTGTCCACAGATGGAGGGAACCAGCAGGATTATCCCACAGATTCCCCTTCCTCCTGGGTCCAACCAGCGTTCTGATTAGAACTTGGCTGACTGTGCCTGTTCCCCACTTGAGAGTGAAAAAATATGTGTGTCTCTGCTAATACATGTGTTCCATTGTACTTGGCTGTTATGTTTCCAGCACTAAACTGAAAAAATGGCAGTCTAGAAGATACATAAGTCTTTCCTAAATTTTGTTAACATGAATTAGCTTCTCTGAGCTAGGTCCTCCCTGATGGAAGCATGAAATCTACTTTTAGACCATGAAGTCCCCGTATGAGTAAAGCTCTTCCTGTGTGGATGGTTGGCTTCTTTTCGTTGTTTTAGGTGAGCTGGGACTGTATTAAAGGGGAGCTGTGAGTGCCAAGTTTAACATGGGCCTTTACTGTCCATGCAACAGGGCCCAGCACTGCTAGGACAGCAGCATGAGCACTGGACACTACAGAGGGCAGACAGGAGGGACAGCAGGCAGGCCACTGCAGGTGCTCAGGAGCAGAACTGGAAATGGTCTAGTGCAATCAGAAAGCATGCACACGAGAGGCAGGGCAAAGAAAGAATCCACCTACCTTGCCGACCTTGTTTGTAGGAAGGTGTGGAAGAGAAATTTTTTGGAGTCTTAGAGACAAGAGAAGAGGTCGGCATGGAGGTCAGATGACACCGGGGCAGAGCGTGGTCTAGACTGAAGAGAGAGCAGGTGGAACTGACCATCAAGCAGTTGCAAATGAGGGGCTTGTGCCCTGCAGAGAAGCTGGGTTAAGAAATCAGCTTCAGTGTTGCCAGTGCAGGGTAAAATTATGGAAATTAATATAAAAGTTGAGAGGAACACCAGGAGAAAGGAAAGGAGGAGAGGGCCCATGCCCTGAGGAAAAGCGATAATCTCAGGACAGGAGCCAGTGGCAACAGAGAAGGATGAGGGACTTTGAGGCCCATTAGGAGGGAACTATGGTCTGCAGCAGTGACAGCAAGATCATTTGCTGAGGAAGAAGGACGGGGAGGAGCCCGAGGTGGTGAAAAGGTTGGGGGAAGGTGTCCATGGGATTAAGATAAAGAGTTGAGGAGAGCTGCAGAGAAGGCTGTTTGAACAGTGGTAAGCAGTCTAGCCAGGTCGGCACATGGTGGGTGCTTTAGTCCACGAGGGCCACCATGACAGACTACTGCACACTGAGGGGCTCGGACAACAGAGATGTAGTTGTGCAGGCTGGAAGCTCCAGATGGAGGCACTGGCAAGGCCTTGCTCCCACTGCAGGATGTAGGGGAGATGTGTTCCAGGCCTCCAGGCCTCGCTCCTGCATACCAGTCACATTGATTAGGGGCCCACCCCACTCCAGTATGATCTTGTCTGAATTACATCTGCAATGACTGTTTCCAAATAAGGTCACATCCTGCAGGGGAAGGAGGAGACGACAACATATGAATGGGAAGGGGGCACAAGTAGCCCAAATAGTGGGGAAAGGGCTTGCTGGGGCACTAGGAAGCTAGAGGCAGAGACAGTCCACACCTGGTCTCTGACTCTGATTCCCACCTGTCTCTGCTGCAGACCATGAGGCTATGGCCTTGGAGAGGTATACCTTGGGGCGAGAGTTTGCTGTTAAAGGTGCTGCTGGGAGTTGGAAGGCCCAGGTTTTAAGCTCAGCTCTGCCCATTGCGGGGCCTAACACAGCCACACACAAAGACACAAAGGATCCGGCCAGCCCCACCCCCTGAGAAGTTAGCTCCTAACTTTGCAAGCCAGAGGTGAAATGTGCCCACCCCTTACAGCTCCTTATAAAAGGGGTTTCTAACTGGCCCTGGGCCCTTTTCCAAAAAGCTGGTCTGAACTTCTCTGCTGAGGCCTTGGCTCTGGGCCCCTCCTCTTACACTTTTCATTGCCACTTATTACCAGGTGCCCAGAGGCAAGTGACCTAAACTGACTTTTCCTCAATTTCCTACCCACAAAATTGAGCAGTGGAGCAGTGATGCAATAACAAGAAGACCTGTCCCTTTGGGTTATGAGGACTAAACACAGTAGTAAGTAACATGCCTAATGCGGTGGGCACTATTATTCTATTTTATAAATAAAGAATCCGAGATTCATGCAGATTGACCAACTTGCCCAAGATCATCTAGTAAGGGCATCCAAACCAGTCTAGAGAAATCAAAAGTGCATGATCTTTACCATGATGTTGCATTGAGTCCAGTATCAGCTGATTCATTTGCCCATTGATTAGATATAAATAAAAAATAAAAAAATAAATTTAAATAAAAAATATATGAGAAGATAAGAAAAATGGAACCTTATTCTTAGCCCATTAGGTTTTAATATCAATGCAAAGAGGAGGATTAAGACGACGGAAGAATGAAAAACAGAAATAAAATTTCCAAGTGCTCTTTTTCAAATATTACCAAGAGTTGGAACCAAAGAGAGATGAGAAACCTAAAACTGAATCAAGTAGAGGTTAAGTCAGCTTCTATTTCTTCTTGTCCTTCCTCCGATGTTCTCCAGTTACCGTGTTCCTCCTAAGGATCTAAGATAAAATTGGGAAAAGCACACGTGGGGTACAAGATTGCGAGCACTTCTGTCAGCTCACTGCTCTAAAAGTATTTTTCGAGGCTTCTTTAAAAGTTTATCTATACTGCTGTTGAAAATGACAAATAGCCAATGTTAGGTTTACTCTTAGGAATAAAAGATCTAAAAACAATTTCGTTTTGGTCCCAGGGCTGTTTCCTTTCCTGAGTTATCTCACAGAGGAAATAGGAAGGACGGGCAGAGTCAAGTGTGAGAGACAGCAGGGAAGGTGCCTCTTGCTCCGTGTCCCTGGCCGTCCTCAGCACAGGGCCTCACGCGCGTCACACGCTGAATAAACACTGACCAGAGTGACCGACCTCGGCACAGAAGAGGGGAAAAGAGAGAAAAATTATTTTTCCTTCATTGCCCCTTTCCCCTGGAGTGTTCTGTGGCATCCAAGGATAAAAACATGAGGTATGAGGTATTTACTCAGAATGATAAGTAATTAATTACCCTGGGATTGTGTAGGAACATCACACCTAAAACCCTAAATTGATAATGTCACTGAATATTTGCATTTCGCAAAAATCTGGGCAACAGATGACACACATCCCCTCACACGGCTCCATATATTAATACATACAAAGCAGCGCTACACGCGGGTGATCTCTGTTTGGGCTCAGAAGGCCCTGAGCCCTACTGTAAAAATCTGCTCTCTAGTCTGTCCAGTCTCTCCCATCTCCTTACTGTCCTTTGATTCTTCAGATGCTTTAAATTCAAAAAGCATCCACGTAGTGGAGCTGCTGGAGAGCCCTGGCCCGGGCATTGCATCACTGCTCCACTGCCCTGGGTGTGGAGGGGGTGGACCTGGGCTCTGCCGTGGGATCTGGGAAGGTGAGCGCAGGAAGCCCTCCGGCTCCACTTCACACCTTCAGTGCCACAGGGGATTCTCTTCGAAAACCATTCCATAGTTGGGAAGGTGTTCTCAGATTGACACAGTCTGTAGGGCTAATGACAGAGCAAGCAGAACTCCCAGGGTCTGGGAAGGAGAAGGGTTTTCCTGTGTGGAGGAGGAGGAGGACCGACCTCGGGCCCCAGGGCTCTGACAACTTATTTTGTGACCTTAAGCAGGTGACTTGTGCCTCTTGCCCCTTAGTTTCCTTATTTGCAGAAAATAAGGAGGGAAAAAGCCTAAACTAGAAATTCTTAAGGTCCTTTCCACACTTAAGACTGTGTGATTCTGTACCTGAAGAGGTGAGTTCTCAGGGGCTCCCACACAGCAAGCTGCAGGAGCTGAGGGACTTTTGAGCACCAGCAGTATACAGACAGCTACGAGCCCAGACGAGAGAAAAAACACAAGTGTAGAGTAGCAAGGGGAAGAGGAGAGAAGGGAGGGGGGGAGGAGGGAGACACTTGTGGGTCTCAGCTACTGTGCACAATGTGAGGGGGGTCAGCACAGCCTGGGTGAGGGGCTCAACTACAACTTGAACTTTACTTCAGAATTGAAAACACTGTAACCTAAACCTTTGTGCCCTCATATTAATCTGGGGGGAAAAAAGAGAACATCAGACATGGAGTGGATAAATCTGGTTTTAGATCACAGGGGCCACATCTTATTAGCAATGTGAGTTTTGGAAATTACCTTCTCCGAGTCTTCTCTGTAAAACAGGCGAGCTGCATGCTTAACTATGCATAACGCAATCACGCAGTGAGGTGAGGACCAAACGTGCCAGCTCCGGCATCTTACCTCTTAGTCCTCTGGAACTGCATGTCCTCCTAACGCTCTAAAGCAGAGTCATTCTCTCACTGGACCAAGTTATGTACAAAATAATGCTGAGTGTAATGTAACCTACCTTAGAATATCCTAGAAGGGATCTTATTCTCAAGTATCTGTTCGACACTTTTCTTATCACTATTAAGCACTGTGGAAAAACTAAAAAATTGTGATGTCTTTACCTTTCAAAAAATATTTATTTAGTTGAGCAAATCACTAGAAAATATATAAATGTGATATTAAACTTATATAGATAAAAATTGCTAATTTTATAGTAAATTTCCTAAGTCCTAAAAGAGAGAAGAAAGAGAAGAAAGAAATCAGAGAGCTGGGATTGCCCGGGAAGGTATTAGAACTTCCTCTGGCAGGATCCCGGCTGGGAGGTGGCCCAGGGGAGGGTGTGAAGTTAGTGTCTTCTAAGACCACAGTTCCAGAAACAAACACATACCAGGGAACACAATCTTTAGGGGCTAAGGACTGCTCTGGGTAGACATTCCGCAATGTGGGGACAAGGTCTGAACTAAGGAAATAATAAAAAAAAAAATAGGTTGGAAACCCCAAAGGATAATTTTGAGAAGGTGTAAAGAGCCCAGGTTAGAGATCAGTTGCGCAGGCCAAAGCTACAGGGGTGCAGGGTGCCAACAGGAGAAGCCTGGGTAGTAAACAGGCTCAGAGTGAGGCTTCCGTGAAGCACTCAACCTGGTGGCGAGGCCATGCTGAGCTCGTTTCAAACAGCTCACAAAGGACAGCTGGAGTTTCACGGAGGCAACGAGACACATGAGGACTTGACCCAAGGGCAGAAGCTACAAAGCTGGGTATAGGCAGGTTAGATAGGAAAGGGAAGTAGCATTTGGATTAAACACAGAAATGAATGGACACGGCAAAGAACAAACCTTTAGAAGATGCACAATGTCACAAGAGAGAGATGACCATAACGCGGCAGAAGCCTTAGACGTGTCCTGGCTGCCTCACAACTCGCAGGACGAGGAAGCAGAAGGCAATGGTCAGCCACAAATCCGCTAGACACTAGTGCCACTGATGACAGACGAGAAGGCCAAATCCTGGGCTGGGCCATGGTCATTCAACTGAGTCAATCTCTTTGAGCCTTAGTATCCACACTTGTATCCCACAATAGTGATGTCTACGTCATAAAATTGTGACAAGGAGCCAAACAGAAAAGGCGAATGCTTAGAAAAGGCCAGCACACAGCCACGGCTTAACAAGTGTCAGCTGTTATTACAGGGACTGATGGCCAGGCTATTACCTCTGGGCCATTTGCTGCTGCTACCTGAGGGCACACCCTGGTCTCCTCTCACCCTTACTGGTCTCTCTACTTCCAGTCCGATATTTTTCCTCTTGTAGCCTCAGTGCTCAGACTCACACTTCCCTTTGTAAAAATCAGAGGTTCTTTCAGAACATGAGGCTCTTCAGCACTTGGGTCCTTCTACCCTTTCATGACTCCTGCAGTCTCTATACTTCAACTGCCCTTCCCATGGCTCTCATCACTGAGGCTAGAGTGCTGTGGCCTCAGCCTTGCTCACAACGCAACGAACTCAACCTCCTAGGCTCCTCAATCCTCCTGCCTCAGCCTCCCAAGTAGCTGGGACTACAGGTGCCTGCCACAATGCCCAGCTCATTTTTCTATGTTTTGTAGAGACGGGAGTCTTGCTCTTGTTCAGACTGGTCTCGAACTCCTGAGCTCAAGCAATCCTCCCACCTTGGCCTCCCAGAGTGCCAGGATTACAGGCATGAGCCACATGCTCAGGTCCATCTGGAAGCCTGTTATGTGTTGCCAGCCCAGCCTACATTGCCTTTTCCCGGCTCTTCAGCCAGGCTCTGTCTTCATTTTGGCCTTTTCCAACTCCCCTCTTCAGCTCCCTTCCCAATCAGACCAAGGACACTTTGGTCTCATTTTGATCATGGCCACAACACTCAATAGTATTAATTTCCTGTCTCCCTAGCTAACTGTTTCTACAGCAAATATTCACATTTTATTTGTCCCTGGATTCTCAGTGCACAATGCTGTGTAGGTACTTGATAGACATTTGTTTAAATAAAAGAAGAAAAAAATAAGGAAGCAAGAAAGGGGGGAATGGAAGAAAAGGAGGGAAGAAGGGGAAGACAAAAAACAAAGGGGTGAAAAGAAAATCAAAGGCAGGAAGAAAGACGTCTGTAACCTTCAAGAGAACAGGTAAGAAATTCATTTTCAATTTTTGTTGGCAAAAGAAAGAAGAAATAGGAGATTACATCAGAAGTTTAACAACGCATATAATTACTATGATTGGTGGTTAAAGATACCACCTGATTTTTTATATTGTAGCTAGAATCTTCCCATGGTGGGGACAGTAACTGTTACCACGTAAGTTCACAGCGTTCTCTCCTCCTCTCTACCCTCACCCCTACTGTATAGGTGTAGATTAGGTTAATAGAGTAGATAAATAATCAAGAAAGACAGGTGTGGAATTAGAAAAAAATACAAAATCCTATTTGCAGTAGAGAAAAAAGAACGGTGTAGAACAGGGGTTGGAAAACACTTTCTATAAAGAGACAGGTAACACATACCAGGGTGCCAAAAAAGGTCTACACGTTTTAAGATATCTTACTGGAAGTAAAATCGATCACTCCCAAAGAGCATAAGAATTGCAGGTAAAACGAATGTATGTAGCGTGTCTAGGTACTTGACCAGTTACAGTAACTTCAATTTAACTTCAAAAAATAATACATAGATAACATCACTTAAAATGTGTATACATTTTTTCGCACCCTCTGTATATCATAGTTTTGGAGCTTGGATTTGTTGGAAGGAAGAAAGAAGGAAACAAGACTGGGGGGTGTGGACCCCAGATTTACTCAGGTGACAACTGTGTAGTCCACATGCAAACTATGTGAACTCGAGGAGGGGGGGCAGCCATCTGCATGGTATTTGGCCCTCCAACCATGCCTGTTCCCATCACTAGGACTCCAAGTCCATCTCTCTCTTTTTCTTATTGTTCCCACTGGTTCCTGGCTGGCATTGTGCTGATGGAAAAGAGTCCTATTGTTCATCAGTTATTACAGCTCTTTTAGGTTAATGGTTCGTTTCCTATTACACGTGTAATACAGTACTCTCAAAGGTTTTGAATCTGTTTCTAAACCAATGACCCAATGACAACAATCATAATAATTTAAAGGTGGGCTGTACACGGTTTCATGTCAGTTATGCCCACAATAAGCTATAAAGGAAGTGCTCCTATAGATAAAAAAACAGGTTCAACACATCTAAGTAACTCAGGCCAAGGGCAGAGCTAGTAAAGGACAGAGCCATACACTTAACTATGATACAATGCAGTCTCTTAAAGACAAGATCCTTTGATGATGACAAGCCAGTAGCTCAGACACAGCCCAGACATTTCACCTGTCTCCACTCCTGGTCTCACTTTCCACCCACAGTTTCCAGGAAGGCTGAGTGGCCTTCTTTGTCTGAGTCCCAAATCAGCTTTGGGGCACCAGGCCTATGGAGGCCTGGGGACGTGATATAATTTCTAGCTAGTGGGCCAGTCCCCTGCTCACCCTCCTTTCCTCAGCTCTAACTGACCCCTGTCCCTGAGGGCGTGCAGGCCTCTGTGTCGGCCATGATGCCACTGTGAATCCCTTACAGCTAAAGCTACAACTGAAGAGGTCTTAGAAACCAGCCAGCCCGACCACCTCCTTTGACAGATGAGGAAGACCACACGCTCCGTATGAATACAATTTGACCTTCTCTTGTAGTTGGCTCATTCCCCAAGGATTTTTTAAAAAGATATATCTTTCTTTTTAAAACCTGAGATGCTGTTAAACTGGCTAGAATTCAAATAAACACATCCTCCCTACATTCTCGCCCTCCACGTCTGTTCTGACTCTCAGAGATGGGAGAGGCTGCCTCTGAGACTCCAGCATGTGGGGCCTCCGCGTTCATGCCAAAAGCCAAGTGGTATCTGGAACTGTCATAGGACAGCCCACCGAGGGAGAGCACTCAAGACAGAGGTCCAGCTGCCTCCTTTCCAGGCAGCGGCTGGACCTGAGCCAGCGAATAGCTGCGGCTTTGCTGACCTTCAGGGGTCTTATGGGCTTGAACCTGGCCATCCTATGGGGAGAGCTGAAGGAGGACAGAAAAAAAGGGAATAGGAGAAGGAGAAAGGAAAATGGGAACTACCTGGGAAACAACAGTATTGAAATAGGGATTAACCACCATTGTAAATAAAATACACATCACATCTCCCGATAGGGATTTTCTGACGTGTGCCCACTTTCAGGTTCCAAAAGTTTTTAATTTTCGTGAGACTCAGAGCCCTTTTGGAACAAATGGAGCACCCACAGGGCGGGCAGGCACAGCACTGGCCGTGGGGTCAGCTGGCCTCTGTCTCTCTAGTCTGTGTTCACGTGCGTAACCTTTGAAGGGAGAACATGTGCGGGGGAGCTATGAGTCTAGTAAGGATGCATAAATTGTGAAAATATCATGGTTCCAGACACAACTGGCTTCACATCAGAAAAATCTTTCCAAGGTAAACACTTTATTTAAACATCGAACTTAAGTAAAGCCAGACCCAAGAATACAGTCTAAATAACAAGAAAGGTCATGATGTTCTTAAGTGAAAGAAAATTAATAAGCGCTTCCCCTGGCTGACAGACCCTCCTGACAGCTGTAGATGCCAGTGACCCCTGAAGTCTTTCATTTTTCAGATCTGCCCGCACCAGTGATCCCAGATTTCTTAAACCTTAACTTAGTATTGACAGTAGGAATATGCACTCTCATTTTACACATTAAGATTTTCTTCTCTAATATTTCTTTTTGATATTATGAAACTGTCACCTTAAAAACTAGTTATTGGTCTGAGCTCAGTGGCTCACTCACACCTGTAATCCTAGCACTCCGGGAGGCTGAAGTGGGAGGATCCTTTGAGCTCAGGAGCTCGGGACCAGCCTAAGCAAGAGTGAGATCCATCTCTACTAAAAATAGAAAATTAGCCAGGCATTGGCTTACTGTACCCTCAATGAATCCCCAACAATAAAAAAAAAAAAAGAAAGAAAATTAGCCAGGCATCATGGTGAGCACCTGTAGTCTAGCTACTTGGGAGGCTGAGGCAGGAGGATCACTTGAACCCCAGAGTCTGAGGTGGCCGTGAGCTAGGCTGATGCCATGGCACTCTAGCTTGGGGCAACAGAATGAGACTCTGTCTCAAAAAAAAATCATTACTGTAAAGGCCTTAGATTTCAATGTTAATGGGGAAGAAGAAGATGCCTAAAGACAAGGAGGGCTGATCTTTCAAGAAGTCTCCAAAGCAACTCTATAAATGCAGACATAATGTTTGTTCTGACCTTGTCAATCTTGTATTTAATTGATTCCTCTCAGTGAAGAAGGCTTACAGTATGGATGTTTAATTAATGTTAATTAATTTTCCAATGTGTGGCAAAAAAGAAAAAAGGCTGGATATTGTAGGCTGTCGTGGGGCTGAACAGCGATAACTCATGGGCACTTTTACCTTAGAACCTCTTCCATGACTGCTCTGAATTTGCATAGTGCTCTTTTCCTATTCTGCTCAACCAGAATAGGAATATTTAATTAATCAATTTTTGTGTAATATATATTGCCTGTAACAGGTAAGTCAACACTGTTTGTTGAGTGCTCTTATTTACTCTTACCCTTCAACCTATCATCAGAATCTGCCCCGTCTCTACTGGTCACCAGGAAAATCCTGCAGAGGGCCAGCTTCCCCCTTACTGGGAATAAAATAGCACACATGGCTCATGAACTAATTGTGTGAATACTGTCGTGTAAGGACAGACTCTTACTAGAAGCCAATTTGATATTCTTCAGCATCAGGGATTTATGTGAGAGAAAAACAATTAATTTTAAAGCTGGAGAATAGGGCCTATGAGGAAAGCTAAAAGAAACAAAATTACTTTAAACACGGCAAGATAAGGCAGAATAATGTTCTAATAAAGGTCTTCCTGTATATATGAAAAGGTGGTTAGGGGAAGGAAGAAAGAACAAGAATAAAATAAGACCAATATAGTGATGT